>NW_015395952.1:0-5031 GCF_001527695.2 Protobothrops mucrosquamatus | reverse complement strand
AAAACCACAGCATCATAATATAATTTTAAATTAGGAGCTTTAAGTCCTCCTCTTTCTCTTATATCCTGCAGAATCTTAAACTTAACTCTTGGTTTCTTACCTGCCCAAATAAATTTGTTTATACCCTTTTGCCAGTCATCCAAATTAGCATCTTTTTTTAAAATAGGAATCATTTGAAACAAGAAAAGAAATTTAGGAATTGTACTTCTGTACTTGTTCTGCCACTTCAAGTGGGAGATTCAGCTGGGGTCTCAGTTCTCTGACCAGTTCACCAGTTTCTGCAGCCTCTGCTAATCTCCTAACTTAGACTATTGCTAGCAAGCAGCCCTACAGATACAACCAATAGCATTAAGAAGTCTTCAAGGAATGCCGTTGTGCCCTACTCCACCTAGCATCACACCTAGACCAAGATCCAGAAGATCATCCCGGGTAGTTTCTAATCTTCTGACAGAAAAAAATTCATTTAATATCAGGACTCCAAAGAAATCACAGTACTAATAATATGGACGGACACCCTGGCTCCCATATGAAATATAAGAAACTGAATCCAGAATCACTGTGGTGGGTCTATAACAGTGTCAATATCAACACCTGGAAATCAAAAAGTTATTCCTGCTCAAATTAGTCTAAGATAAAGGAAGGTTTGAACTAGAGCACATCAATTGTAACATCTCCACTATGTCAGTGTTTGCTGTTGACATGGCTACAATGTGTAGCATTTATGATCACCCAGCAGCACAAGCAATGAATTAAAATTCTCCATGGGGCCCTTACTGGTGCAGTGTATATTAAGATTAAAAGGCTACTTATGTAAAGAGTTACTTCATGGTTGTTTGTCTGCCTGCTGTTGAGTTGAACCTAAAGTAATAAAGTGCCCACAAAATGTACAATTTCACAGGAGGCAGTTTTTCAATAGTGCTAAGGGGATCTTCCTGGCATGTATTTGTAACAAGAAATGAAAACAAAGCATGATTGATGGATGGATGGATGGATGGATGGATGGATGGATGGATGGATGGATGGACGGCTGAGAGATGAGAGAGAGATATGGATATTAAAAACAGGAACAAAAGTTCTCTGGAAGATATCTGGTTCCAGAATTATGGTAATAAGAGCAAGCCTTACTGATTTCAATAATGCTAAAATGCTAGAAAATGTCAGGGGATACAAACGATCCCTCTTCCTACCAAGATATTTCTCCTCTTCCCTAAAGCATTGAATTACAAATTTGGGGGGTTTTTTCTTGGCTTTTGAGCACACAGATTACAAAGATAGTCACTTCCACATAATGTATTTATTTCCATGTACTTATAAGAAGGCAATGATGGCCAGTACAGTTCATGTTAAATAGATCCATTTCTCATCTCTCCTAAAACACACACAAACACACACACACACACAGAGAGAGAGAGAGAGAGAGAGAGAGAGAGAGAGAGAGAGAGAGAGAGAGAGAGAGAGAGAGAGAGAGAGAGATCTTACACAATGTTTAAATATTGAGTAAAAAACAGATTTATTCTTTGTTTGAGATTTTCTTTCCTTGCATAGGTTCCTAAAAGCTGGAGAACTCAACTGAAATTAAAGGAGAACCATTACAAGACTAAATTTTACTAGCTCTTCAAGTAACAAGGCATGTTTGATAAATGTTGACAAGTAATATTGACAAGAGTGTTACATTTGCATACTACACTGGTGTCTATTTGCATTTCTACTTTTTTTAAAAGTTGCTCTAACCTTCATTAAAGACTGGAGAAAACATCTGTTAGATACATTCATGTAGGAGATTTAGCTACCTCATTCAGAGCTTCACACTATTTCAGTATAACATTCCATTCTTTTTGTTGTTATTGTTGGGAAGGGCTGTAGCTTAGTGGGAGCTCACATGATTTTGTGAGAAAAAAATCTCTGTTCAGTCTGCCTTGTGTCTGTAGGGATAATCTACATCAGAAGCCCTGAGAATATGATTCCAGCTCAGTATAGAAAACATTAAATTAACTGAATCATAAATCTGACTTGTAATAAGATCCCATACCTTGTATTTCCAAATTAAGTGATCATATGGATAGCATTCTTTAATCCTCCTAATTTAAAGTTTTATCATGTTCCAAGTAACTTACAGCGCATTTTTACAAAAACTGGTTTTATTTACACACAAACATACACACATACATAAGAATGACAATCTAGATACAAAAAAAATGTAAGAAACGGGTCTGATAGGGAGCTGGGGGGAAAAGTATATTCTCATTGCAATGGGTTCAAATGTTCACAGACATCCACCAAATGAAAATTTAAGAAATACTTTCTGTGTGTGTGATCAGAACTTACTTGAAGTAAAGCCATGGTCAACCAAAACACCCCAAACCTTATTAAAATTGCTAGCCATAATTACAGCATTCCTCCATTAAAGTAAAAAGATGAATAACATATTCATAAAATATATACGCAGGAGACTTTTTCTACTGCAGTTCCTGCACTTTGGAACTCCTTTTCTTGGAAAATTTATGCTTCAACTTTTATCTGGCTATTTTGTCAACATGTTGACCACATTTGACCAGGATTGAATATTTCTGGTTGCCATTTGGGAGATTTCTTTGAAAATTGTTTCTAGGAACTCTTCCAATTTCTCATACTTTGGAACTTTTCTTATTTTAAGTGACACTTTTAAACATTCATAAATTGAAGCACTGGCACTGTCTCAATTACTCCAGTGACCTCGGCGAATATATCCATTAAAAACAAAGGAGAGTCCTTGTTTTAGAAGGAATTCATTTGCACACACTTTCACATTAATAGTTTCTATTTCTTTATTCTAAAAAAGTACAGACAATGGAGGTAGTGGAGCTCCTAGGATTTGACCCTTCAGGAAAAATAAAAGTTCTCCTGCTTCACAGCCGAGTATAGTATTCTGGTGGTTCATTGTTCCTATTGTTTGCAGTCTCATCTCCTGCTTTCATTGGTACTTCGTTTTCAATTTCAAAAGCTGGATTGACCCTCCCAGATGCATAATCATTTCTTTTCAAATCTATGAAAAGAAAACAGAATACAAATCTTTATCTTAGAGAATACATCTTTATTACATTTGCATGCTGCTGTTACCTCCAAGGATTCCAACCATAGCAAACATATAAGCAATATGCAACATTAAAATATCCACTACTAGTATTACTACTAATAATGATAATGTCTGCTGCTTCATCTCCAGTGCTCCTCAGAGCTCCTTAAGATTAACCCATAGGGGAAAAAATCCACTTGAGAGCATCAAGCTTCCATGCCACTTCCTGTTACCAGAAGTTCATTATCTAAATCAAAAGAACTGCCCACCAGATATCGGAAAACTCCTCAAGCACCTTTCAAATTCCCTCCAGATCCATCAGTTACTGTGATCTTCTTCAGGAAAGTGCTGGGTGGCAATCAATCCCATCTAAACTAAGAGGTATGAGGCCACAGCAAGGGACTAAAACAGTGGTGGGATTCAAATATGTGAACAACGGTTCTCTGTGTGGATGCCACTTCCAGAAGTCCATTCTGGGCCTGGGCAACAAAAAACTAGCTACCGGTTCTGCCGAAGTGGTGCGAACCGGCTGAATCCCTCCACTGCACTAAAGTATAAGGTGTTGTATATCCAGGTCACAGTACCTAAAGTTGTCTTTTGGGGGAAAACAAGATCTAACCTATGTTGTCATGTGCACGAGGCAGAGATTATCTGGAACAAGCCCCTGATTCACTCCCTAGAAGTCATGAATCTCTGATCCCACCTACAGGACATGAAGAGTGAAGTCCTCTAATATGAACTGGGAAGGATATTCCACCATTTGCCCAGAGACAAAATCTAGGAGTAAATCAGATGCTATACTACAGAGATTTTCAGTTTGTAACTCAGAACATTATCACCTTAACAGCAGCAATCCTGGTCATAAGAAACTTATCATTTAAGACCAATGTTATCATTTTGAAGTTTGCTGCAGGGTCCAAAATCTAAGTAGATAGATCTCCAAAAGAGCATCTCCAAATGGATTTTGGTAATATGTATTAATATTAGTAACTGAAGAGACATATCTTCAACTAAGCAGGGCATCTTCATATAATATACTAAATAAATACTTTTATTATTACTTCCTTCCTATAATGTATTAGATTGTAAAAAAGAAATGAAAGGCTGCTTATTTAACCTTTAAATATACTGCTTTAGTCATCCTACTAAAACATCTAATCTAATATCCTATTTAGAAAAAGGACATGATTGGGTGATTAATTTGACATTGAGGCCTTCCACAAAATTGGCCAATTTTAATGTGATACTAGGGAATGGAATGTAATATACTCTTGTCCCTTTCATCTTTGGAATGGATCATGAAAAGCCAAGTGAGACTTTTGGCTTTAAAAAAAATCCACCTGATATTTAAAGAGTTTGCCACACCCAGATGTGAAATACAAAACCAATAAATTAGTATTTCTTTTTTCTATTGTGTGGACCCTCGAAATATTAATGGAAAATGTAAATTTGTACGATTCCTTCTTGGAGTACTTTGTTACCAATGTCAATCCAAAGAGCTCAGTCCTAGATTCAGGGATTAGCTCTAAACTCAGATTTGTTTGAAAACAGGCAAAGCCTTACTACTCCATACCAGAAAGTTTGAGTTTCCTGCAACAAGAATTGCAGCAATGCTTTGAAATGAAGTTTTTGAAGGCTTCTTCTCCAAGATTTGCCGGTCCAAAGGCCATCCCTCTAGAGTTTGAAAATAACAAAGGAATAATTAATGCCATAGTATCTGTACATACCTTTTCCACCTGCATATCACAAATATGCTTAATTGTATGCCACGTTTTGGGGAGACCTGCCTAAACAGATTGGAGGATGAGTGCAGGAGGAATGGAATAAGAAGTGCTTCATTGTGTGAGCTTCTATTAACCTAGAGGATGTAGCAGTTATTAAAAATTAATGTTCTAAACCCATAGCCACAATCTAGTTTGACACAGATACCACTTTGCAAAGTAGCTGGAGGGTAAAACCTAATCCTTCAACTAGTGTCA
>NW_015395951.1:3832-8978 GCF_001527695.2 Protobothrops mucrosquamatus | reverse complement strand
CCCTCAATGAAATTGAGTTTGACACCCCTGCTTTAGTAGATTTGAATGTCACAAATTAACAACTATGGTGCAAACCCTTGAGCACTAAGATAGGACCTCTCCAGCCTTCACTTATTGAGGAGTTCATTCAGGTGGAGTTCCTTTGAAGCTTTGGAATTTCTTTCTCCTAGTCTGCATGCTTGGCAGATTAAGAATCTCTCTTTTTTTTTTTTTATAAGGCAATAATGACTATCAATGTTGGGAAACTGCCAGCTAGGCTGGAAGGAGGAGTTAAGCAGGGACCTAGTTTGGAATCCTTGTGCAGCTGCAAACAACGTAAGCTTGACTTCCACCAAGATCCTTGAGCCTGACTTGGTCGTTCCCAGGGGAAAGCAAGCAGTCTGGGAAGATTCTTGTAATACAGGGGGCAGACAATAAAATTGCTCACTTTCGCTCTTCAGGAGTGGCTCTGGCTGCAATAAATGTCAACAACGAATCTGCTACATGTACATAGAGATATCTTTTCACTCACCCATTGCACAATCTCTTCTCCTTGATTTGTTTATAAGCACTTCTGTGGCTGGCCAGCTCCACCCAGGTGGACTCCCAAAATGAATTGAGAAAGCGCCATCCTAGACAGATCCTGCAAAGGAGTGGCAGGGCTGGTAGTAGATGACCAAGGAGGTCAATTCAGCCCTACTCTTGTGTCTTGTGTCCTGGAGCAACCGGTAGACAGCCAAGAAGAAGGGGCCATTGTAATTGACCCACGGTGATAATAACAGTCATCACCTTGGCGCTTGGCGGTGTCAAAGCTAGGATTAAGTCAGCATAATGTCTACTTCTCCTGTAATAAGGGCAGTGACATCTCTCATCAGCAGAAACATCAAAAAACCTTCAAAGATTACCCAGTAGTGACTGAATGACCAACACACAACTGGAAGTACTTGTCGCTTTCCTAAAAGGGTGCCAGAGAACATAAGATCAAGACCTGTACTCCAGTAGGCCATGGTGTAGGACACAGAATAAAGGATTCCCAGCTTGAGCAGGAGGTTGGACTAGAAGACCTCCAAGGTCCCTTCCAGCTCTATTCTATTCTATTCTATTCTATTCTATTCTATTCTATTCTATTCTATTCTTCTTATTCTTAATTCTATTCTATTCTATTCTATTCTATTCTATTCTATTCTATTCTATTCTATTCTATTCTATTCTATTCTATTCTATTCTACTCTGTTCTGTTCTGTTCTGTTCTATTCTGTTCTGTTCTGTTCTATTCACCTATTTGAATCCCACCACTGGTCATACGTCACATTTTTCAGTGACATTGTAACTTCAGACAGTCACTAAATGAACCGTTGTAGGTTGAGGCCTACCTGTATTCTATAAATTGGATTCACGCACTAAACAGAAGTTTGGATTTTAAGGCGATAGCGATGGAAATAGTAACAGCAGCAGCAATTTATACTTTGTGTGTGTGTGCAGAATAAGTGAACAGCCTAAATGTTGTCTGCTAATTCTGCACTCCTGTGTTTCAGATATTATTTTATGTGTATTTCCGTTTAATACATTAATCTGTCTATAATTATGGTATTTCCTTGTTCCTTGACTTATCTACAATGTGTGGTGTTTCATACAAACTAGAAAACATTTAGTTGATTAAAATCAATCACCCGGTAAACTCTTATCACCTTTGACGTGCCATAAAACCATTATGGTTTATTGCTGTCAACTAACATGAACATCCTTTTGGAGACTGGACTTCTTTCCTCGTAAGTTGAATGTGGTGTAAGTTCAATTTTAATTTTTATTACTTAAAAAAAACTATGTAACAACAAGAACATCTCCGTTATGCTGTAGATTTAGGCTGGAAAACTGAAGGCCTGGCACTCTTTATTGTTTACTTACAACACAATAAAATTTCCAGCATGCCCATTTGGAAAAGCGAGTGCGAGTCTTGCATCTTTAAACAGCACTCCTTAATTTAGATTACGGTAAATGGTGTTTTTATCCCGTTTAATGGAATTACGAAACCGATGCCTTTGGCTTGTTAAACCTGTGTTTAATGAGGGGTCCAGCCATCAACTGGCCCCCGTTCCTTCCAGGATAGTCTGCTTTTCAGATGATGGATTTGCTCCAGCTTTGGAATCATTAATTGGGTTTAATTGGCCACCACAAAGTTCTTCTTTCTATCTCGCAGGAAGGATTTCCCCTCAAAAAGTGACAAATTAGTAGAGCTGCAGTTCAAAGACATCCGTGCAAATGTTCCACCAGGAAGAATCAGAGATGACGTTTAGGATTAATCTAAATCATTCTTGCCATGGAGAATAGGGTTGAAGGAATTACCTAATTGAACTTCTCTTGATGGATGAGTCCCAGGGTGCTTTTTCAAAAGGCAACTGGACTTTGTTTGTCCTTGAAGATGTTTCACTTCTCATTCAAGAAGCTTCATGTCTATGGCAGGGGTAGGCAACCTTGGCTCTTTTATGACTGGTGGACTTCAACTCCCAGAATTCCTGAGCCAGCCATGCTGAGGGGAAAGGGAGAGGTTTCCAAGCTGAGCCATGCTGGCTCAGGAATTCTGGGAGTTGAAGTCCACCAGTCATAAAGCGGCCTAGGTTGCCTACCCCTGGTCTATGGAGATTCTCAGTCATCCAGGTCCTGGTTGTCCCAAAGGTGCTTTTTCAGGAGGCAACTGGACTTTCTTGTTTTCTTTGAAGACCTTTCGCTTCTCCTCCAAGAAGCTTCTTCAGAGCTGAAGAAGCTTCTTGCACGAGAAGTGAAACATCTTCAGAACAGGAAAGTCCCAGTCGCCTCCTGAAAAAGCACCTTTGCGACATCCAAGAAGCTTCTTTTTAAGTTCTGAAGAAGAAACGAACTGAAGAAGCTTCTTGGATGAGAAGCCAAACATCTCCAAGGAAAAACGAAGTCCAGTTGCTTTTCGAAAAAGCACCTTTGGGACTGTTGTGATTCCTCATCAGCCAGTGGACCCGGCAGCTGAGTCTGAGGAATCAGATGAGGAGGAGGGGCCTGGGGTGACATTAGAGTAAGGCTCTGAGGAGCTCCAAGACATACAGTTGGACGAGGAGCCTGGCCCCTCTACTCGCGCTCAAACTGAGACACAGCTGTGCTGGGAGTCTGAGTTGGACAGTGATGAGGAACAGCTGGGACAAATCCCGGATGCACGAATGCACAGGCAAGAGAAGCGAGTAGGACAGAGAAATGCAATGGGGCGGTTCCAAAGGCAAAAGAGAAGGCATTAGGAAGCCACGCCTTGGCTGAATTATAAAAGGGAAGGTGTGGGAGGTGCTGGTTGCTGAAGGCAGCCATTCTTGTTGAGGATCGAGTTGCTGTGGACTGTGTTTGTTTCCCTTGGACATTGACTCAGGTCTGTGAATAATGAAAGGGGATTGTTTTTTTCCTGTGGTTCCAGGCTGCTTGTTGGAAGAGGGGTTTCTCCTTGTGAGCTTAACAAGGACTCACGTGGGCTGGGACAGAACAGGGACAACCATGACCTGGACGACTGAGAATCTCCATAGACACTTGATGGATAAGCAACTTGAATCTACATTGCATTGGAATAGGGCCACTGAGTAGTCCTCAACTTACACCCGTTGGTTGAATGATCATTCAAAATTATGATGGTGCTGAAAAAAATGAAGTACAATGGTTATCCTTGGGCATGTGACCGTCACAAAGTCCCAGCAGTCGTGTGATCAAAATTCAAGTGGTTGGCAACTAAAACATATGGTTTCAGTATTGTTGGTCGTTCCTTGATTAGATAAGATAACCTTTATTGTCATTTTTTTTTTACTGTGGGCACAACAGCACACATCAAAAAATGAAATTTAGTTGCCCGCTCTCAAAGTAAAACACATACATGACACACACCTAAACATATTATACACAACATATGTATAGACACACACCCCTACATATACATAACAAATAAATATTAAATAAAGGTTATCTTATCTTATCCAAGATTTATTGCTCAAGACTATATACAACAATCTTGTCAACTCATTGTCAGCATTAAATTGGTGCTAAATAAGAATTAACGGAATTCAAGAGAGGCTGGTCTTGGAGCATTTGTGGACACATAAGGACTCTAGGCTTCGTCCTCTCTTGACTCCACCTCCAGCGTCTGCCTCTTTCCACCCCTAAAGACCTAGATGAAATTTGCCTAGGTTTCTTTCGGCATTTCATCTCACTTGTTACTTCATGATTTATAGCACTGCGTCATGAATGATCATCGAGGGTGGCTTCCAGAAGTTGGACAGCTGGGGCGGGATGGAAATTACGAAACTCTGGAATCTCATGTTATGAGGTGCCTTCTCACTCCCCGTGAATAGGAACCCGCGAAGAATCTTAACCTGTTTAGAGGATTCTGCACCGAGACAATTTCCTGCTTTGTGAGTATGATTTTCTACTTTATTCCATAGACCCTTGGACAAATTTAATTTCCCCCCCTCAGCTGTCCAACTTCTGGAAGCCGCCCCCGAAGATGATTCACGGTGCAGTGCTATAAATCATGAAGTAACAAGTGACACGAAATGCCGAAGGAAACCGAGGCAAATTTCACGGAGGCCTTTAGGGGTGGAAAGAGAAAAGTGAGAAGGGGAAGCCGTAATTGGATTTCACTTTAATTTCACGAAGTCTTGGCGGGAACGATCATTGCTGCTATTGATCATAGATCACTTACAGCTAATTCTCTGGGATGGACTTAAACCGGAGGGAAGCCGCAGAATGTATTTGTTTGAGTGCTGGTTGATTGTGACAGTAGCAATTTGGAGAGCAGATAAAAAGGAGAGCCCTTAATTTCTTCCGTTGTTTGATTGAAGACGCCGACTAATGCTGAGTGAGTCTCAAGTGATCTCAGGAAACCTGGCAGAGGCAGGTAGCCCTGGATTTACGGCCACAACAGAGCCCCAAATTTTTTGTTGCTAAGCCAGACAGTTGTTGAGTGAGTTTTGCCCGATTTTATGACCTGCCTTGCCATAGTTGTTAAGTGAATCCCTGTAGTTGTTAAATGAGTAACAGGGTTGTTAAGTGAATCTGGCTTCCCCCGTTGACTTTGATTGTTACTTTCCTCCTCCTCTTCCTCCCCTCCCCCTCTTCCTCCCCCTCCTCATCCTCCTCCTCTTCCTCCCCCTCTTCCTCCCCCTCC
>NW_015395951.1:0-3632 GCF_001527695.2 Protobothrops mucrosquamatus | reverse complement strand
CCTCCCCCCCTCCTTCTCCTCCTCCTCCTTCTCCTCCTCTTCCTTTTCCTCCTCCTTGTCCTCTTCCTCCTCTTCATCCCCCTCCTCTTTCCTCCCCTCCTCTTCCTCCTCCTCTTCCTCCCCCTCCTCCATCGTCATCTGATTTAGCCTCCAGTTTACTGAGTGATGTAGCCAGCTTGCGTCATTTATCCTGATCCCCACCTTCTTCAGGATTCAGTTCCCTAACACTGCCACCTAAACCTCAGGTACTCCGTGAAGCCATAGTCTCATAGAAATGCATTAGTGTGCAGGAGAGCGCACTGAAAAATATTTCCTGAAGTACCTCCCACTGATTAAAGGAAGGCAACAGGAGGCAAATCAACAAACCCCACATTCTGAATTTATTTTGATCTGCCTGGCAAGAAAAGCTTCCATTCTTGGGTTTCCTTGGTGATTTCCTTCCTTTGGCCTGGGCTCCCCGCCACATCCGTTGTGTGCGAAGACTGTCTTGGGTGGCCCTCCGAGATTAAAATGGAGCAGCTCGAGGTGGGCACCTGAAGAACAGTCATGTAGCCCAATTATTCTTTTCCCTCTTCTGAGGAAGCACAAAGGAAAGAATCTCATTGCAAGAAGATTCTTTATATTTAGCCGAGAGACAGAGCAGGGCCTTAATACCTGTGTAGGAGCTTGCACGTTACGCCTTTTATTAGCAACGGCCCACTTTCTCCAACAGGAAGAAAAGGCGCTGTGTATTGTGGGAAGAATCCAGAGAAAGAAATATTTGGGGAAATATTAAAAAAGGCAGAATATATTTCCCAAAAGGATCTTAAAGGCAGAAACCAAACACAAACACCCCCAAGTCTCTCTGCCCCAAACAGAAACCAGGTCTGTAGAAATGCAGATATCATAATCCTTTCAGAAAGACTGGAGCCAGGAAGCTTAGAGCTGATGGGATTAGAAAGACAAAGATCCCTAGAATCAACAATCCCTCACACCAAAAAAAAAATACAACACTCGTCAGCCACAGCCCCAGGGAAGCAGGATATGACCTTTGGGACATCATAGGATTAATCCCACCACCATCAGAATACCAGAAAGGCACACTCAGACTCAGGTCAAAGTTCATGCCACAGGAACAATTCCAAACAAAAGCCCAAGAAGGTATAAAAACCCACTCCCTACTACATGTGGTCAGTTTTCCCCAGAGCCATCTTTCTGTCTGGCTCTGCTCTTCAATAAACTGCAAGCTTCTTTCTAAAGCAGTCCCCATGTTGATTATTCCCAGCTTGGACTGGACCCTCATGAAGATTTTTCTTTCAACAGTATAATGAATATGCAGCTGGAAGAGGTGAAAGAACAGGCTAGAGAGGAGGAGAAAGAGAAAGTGAAAGTGAAAGAGAAAGAGAAAGAGAAGGAGAAGGAGAAAGAGAAAGGAGGAGGGGGAGTGGGAAGAGGAGGAGGAGGAGAAAGGGAGAGGAGGAGGAGGAGGAAGAAGAGGAGGAGGAAAGGAAGAGAAGGAGGGAGAGAAAAGGAGGAAGAGAAAGAAAAGGAGGAAAAAAGGAGAGGAGGAGGGAGAGAAAAGGAGCAGAAGGAGAAAGGAGGAAGAAGAAGAGGAGGAAAGAAAGAGGAGGAGGGAGAGAAAAGGAGGAGAAGGAGGAAGAGGGGGAGGAGGAGAAAGGGGGATGAGGAGAAGAAGAAGGAAAGGAGGAGGGAGAGAAAAGGAGAAGGAGAAAGGAGGAGGAGGGGGGAGGGGGAGGAGGAAAGGAAGAGAGGAGAGAAAAGGAGGAGAAGGAGGAAGAGGAGGAGAAAGGCAGAGGAGGAGGAAGAAGGAGAAGAAGAAGGAGAAGAAGGAAAAGAGGAGGGAGAAAAGAGGGGGAGAAAGGAGGAGGAGGAGAAGGAGGAAGAGGAGGAAAGGAAGAGGAGGAGGGAGAGAAAAGGAGGAGAAGGAGGAAGAAGGGTAGGAGAAGGAGAAAGGGGGACGAGGAGGAGGAGTAGAAGAAGGAAAGGAGGAGGGAGAGAAAAGGAGGAGAAGGAGGAGGACGAGGAGGGTCATTGTAATCCAGTCCTTTGAACTGGCAGGCAATTGTTGGTCTAAATCATCACCCCCAAAGAGGACAGATATTTGTACCATGTGATCAAAATTTGGGCACTCGGCCACCCTACACATTTCCAATGGTTGCAGCATCCCTGAACACGTGATCTCCATTTGCAATGACTGCGGTAAAAAGATCATAAAATCAGGTGTGATTCACCTGCATCCAGTTTTGGTCACCACGATGTAAAAAAGATGTTGAGACTCTAGAAAGAGTGCAGAGAAGAGCAACAAAGATGACTAGGGGACTGGAGGCTAAAGCATATAAGGAACGGTGGCTGGAATTGGATATGTCTAGTTTAACGAAGAGAAGGACGAGGGGGGACATGATAGCAGTCTTCCAGTATCTCAGGGGCTGCCCCAAAGAAGAGGGAGTCAAACTATTCTCCAAAGCGCCTGAAGGCCGGACAAGAAGCAACGGATGGAAACTGATCAAGGAGAGAAGCAACCTGGAACTAAGGAGAAACTTCCTGACAGTGAGAACAATTAACCAGTGGAACAACCTGCCTCCAGAAGCGGTGAATGCTCCAACACTGGAAGTTTTTAAGAAGAGACTGGACAAACATTTGTCCGAAATGGTATAGGGTTTCCTGCCTGAGCAGGGAGTTGGACCAGATGACTTCCAAGGTCCCTTTCAACTTTATTACTACTACTACTACTACTACTACTACTACTACTACTACTACTACTACTACTACTACTACTTAAGAACTGCCTGGCTTAGCCGTGGAAATTCTGATTCATCCATTGAGAACCAGCTATACTCAGTTTAATTTTGGGAGAAGAACCAGACTTCCTAGCCCCATAATCCAGCTCTTTTCCAGGCGAAATTTGCTTTCTACCTTCCAAAAAAGGGTGACCATTAATTGTAAGCAGTGTGGTCATTAAGATCCAGGACAAAATAGTTATTATTATTATTATTATTTGCATTATCAAATAAAGAGGAGAAGCAGACTTTGCAACTCGTTATGCTATTTTTTCTTCTTCCTCAAATCTCTTAACTGAGTCCCCCATCTGGAATATGTCTTTTCCTATTAGATCATTATCTCCCAGCTCTCAAACGGCCAGGTGTTCTGTTTGTTTACTGACGGCCCAAAAGAGACTCACTTTTGCAATTCCAACCTCAGCTGGCTGTTAAAAATTTGCATCTGTTGAACTCGGGTGCTTGAAATAGAATTCTTGGAATGTCTTTCGTGGAGTCCTCAGAGTCCCAAAGTTTTTTAAAAAAAATGTTCCAAATATTCTGGAGCCCACTAGTGAAATCTGCCACGCTTTTAGGTAAATCTGTGGTATGTTTTATTTTATTTTTTTATTTTAGAGCAAGTTTAGTCTAGTGGTTAAGCACTAGGCTAGAAAGTGGGAGACAATGAGTTCTAGTTCCGGTTTAGGCACGAAAGTCGGCTGGGTGACTTTGAGCCAATCACCAGGAGACGGTGAGTTCTAGTCCCGCCTTAGGTTTGAAAACTGACTAGGTGACTTTGAGCCAATCACCAGGAGACGGTGAGTTCTAGTCCCACCTTAGGCATGAAAACTGACTGGGTGACTTTGAGCCAATCACCAG
>NW_015395950.1:13127-22109 GCF_001527695.2 Protobothrops mucrosquamatus | reverse complement strand
CCGCCTATAAAAGTCCCGATTCAGACCCTCCCCCTATCAGGGCACCCAGGTTGATGTGGGAGGGCCTGGGGGGGGTCTCAGGGGGGAAATCCTGAGAGTCTTCCTGAAAAGACCCCCGTTTAATTTGGAGACCTCCACAGAGCTTCGGTCCGATCCGGGAGGACCCACCCAGCATCAGGGCCTCCTTGGAGCTGAGCTACCCCCAGGTCCGGCTGAAGATGGGCACCACTACCCACACCCCCAGTTCCTCCCCATCCTGCCTGGCTGTCCAGCCTCCCCCAAGAGTCCTTTGGCCACCCCCCTTGGCAGCGTTTGCCCTCAGGCTGGGCGCCTTTCATGTTATGCCAAGGATCAGACTTTTTTTTTTCCCCCCCCAATTCTATTCAAAAGATTAAAATACCAAATCCCAAAAGAAAAAAAATTAATACGACGTAACAAAACTAGACAAGAACATTAAACAAAAAATTGAATTGAAAAAGACAAAAAAAGCCCCCATTTTATCCTGTCTGGTTGAACACTGGCCAATCTGTCACAACCATCATAGGTTTCTCCCCCCCCCCCCCCCGCAAAACAGATCCAAAATTTATAAGCTTCTACGTCTATTTGACCTGTCCTACAAAACGTATATGAAATAAAAAATAGATGACGGGTTAAACAACAGTAAAGTTGTAGTTCAAGGTAGTCTGTTATTGCAATTTACTCGTAGAAAATCTAGTTTCTTATTTACCATAAATCACCAGGAAAGGGTCCAGTTTTGTGGCACCTGTGGCTGCAAAGGAGTGGAAGGATTGGGGTCCACATGTACAAATTATACGTGTCCTTCAATTCCTGGGCTCTGTGCAGGAATACGGTAAAATACATTTTTCCTCTCCAAAGTCTTAGCCCCTTCCCCAGTTAAAGAGGGCAGACCCTCTCTTCCCTTCGGGGAAATTGGGGACTCCTGGATGGAACCACTAGGTTGAGTCCACCAAGCTGGACCCAGCCAAAGTTTCTGGCTGCAGTTGCATGCACACACATGTAGGGTGTGTGTGTGTGTGTGCGTGCGCCATCCATACAATTCCCTTGAATTATGCTTCTTGAGAAGTTACTTGGTCGGTTGAGGAAAGTGAGGCCAAAATAAGAATTCTGAACCATTTGGGTAGCAAACTTTTGTTGCCCTTAGCTCAGGGGTCTTCAAACTTGGCAACTTTAAGACTTGTGGACTTCAACTCCCAGAATTCCTCAGCCAGCTTGGGGTGTTTCGCACCCGGTCGGATCTCTATCGCACAGCCCGTGGGCCAGTGAGGGGCAGTTCATCGGACCTTTCCTCGCTGAGCACTTCAGCCAGGTCTCTGTACTCCTGGTAGTTCCTTCCCCCTCCCCACACATACACACACTGTAGCTTTCTCGGCGGGGCTGCACCGTTTCAGGGCTTGGCTGGTGCTTCAGCCAGTTTCCCCTTTTGGGAATCTGAGTTCCGCCATTCTCCAGTCCACCGGTGGGTTCCACTTGGTCAGCCACGCCATGCCCAGAATTAGGGGCATTCCGTGCTAGGGGTCACCACAAACATTATAGTCTCTATGTGGTTCCCTAGGGCAGGGGTAGGCAACCTCGGCTCTTTCATGACTCATGGACTTCAACTCCCAGAATTCCTGAGTCAGCATAGCTGACTCAGGAATTCTGGGAGTTGAAGTCCATGAGTCATGAAAGAGCCGAGGTTGCCTACCATTGCCCTAGGGTGAGTGAACCGGCAGTGTGGCTAGCATGGCGGGCATCCCCCCTGCTCTGGACCCATCTAATTGACCAAAAGAGATCGGTTTCTTCAGCCTCCTCACCGGAATTCCTAAGTTCCCCACTAATGTCGGGCTTATGAGGCAGTGGGTGCAACCAGAGTCAGTTACCGTCCTGGCTTCTACTCCCCCGTGCATGCCAGGGGCCAACAGTCCTACTGTCCGGGTGAGGGGCGCAATGGGCCCACTTACCAGGGGTTCGTCCTCTGAGTTGTCGTCTGACGAGTTCGACGTTCCACCTGGGTTGGCTGAAGTTCCCTTTTCTCGCTGGGTTGAGGCAGGGAACTCGACGGCTTCCGTGCTCTTCATGGCCGTCTCTTTTGGCATCGCTGGGGTCTTCCCGGGTCTTCCGGCTGGAGCTGTGTCAGGCTTTCGGGTAGGGGTGAGCGAGCGGCATTCGGCAGCGCGGTGTCCCTCTTTCCTGCATTTGAAACATCCTGAGGTTCTCTTGGTTGCTGATGGTTGCTTTGCTGGTCCGCGGGTCAGCTCCGATGGCGACTTCCCCCATGATCTTCCCCCTCGGCGTTGTCTCTTGGCCAGGTCAATCTCCACTTCTTCAGCCAGGACGTACCAGTCTTGCAACTGGTGGGGGTCTCCTCGAGGGAGGGAGGCGTCGTAGAGGTTGTAGTTTAACCCATCCTTGAAGTGGCTGAGCAGGATGTCCTCCGGCTAATTCAGCTTGCTGGCCAGGGCTTGGAACTCCTGGGCGTATTCTGCCACCGGTCGCCTGCCTTGTTTCACTGTCTTTATCTGCTCCCGGGCATTCCGGTCAGCCAAGGGGTCCCCAAAGCGATGCCTGAGAACAGCCATGAATTGATTGGAGTAGCTCCGGTGCATCTGCATCATGGAGGTCTATGACCCAATCCACCACAGTGCCATCCAGGGTGGCTTGTACGATGCAGTGACCCTGGCTCGGTCACTTGGAATGTCACGGCTGTATTCCTCCATGTAATTTAGCACCAGGGTCAGGAAGAATCCCAGGGGCCGTGGCTCCCCACGGTACTTTACATCCAGCAGTGGGAGCTTCTGGATGGGTCAGTGCCTCTTCTACCACTTGTGTCATCTCCCCTCTGTCTGCAGTGGCTGCTTGGTGAGAGGCAGTTGTGGCAGCCGCGGCAGCTGTGGTTTCGTTGTTGCCTTTGGAAGGGTTCGGGACCCCTGGTTCAGCTTCCCCTTCGTCGGTCTTCTCGGTGGAGCCCAGGTGAATGGAGCCCGTGTGGTTCAGCTTTCTCCTCCTTCATGGAGTCGAGTGTTAACTTCATCATGCCGATTGCCTGCTCCAACAATCAGCTGGAGTACATCAGGCGGTCCTCCTTGTCTTTGCTAAAATGGAGGGACCTCTCCATCTCCACCTTCCAACCTGGCTGATGACTGCCCCGTCTGAGTGTCACCTTCCTGGCCTTCTTCTCCCAGTCCTCCTTCTTTCCGACGCCCATCGACCACTTGGGCTTGTGGCAGCGTTCTGTGACCACTTCCTCCTCCGAGAAGCTCGAGGATCCAGAGCTTGAGTAATTGCAGGGGTCTGCCCGGCGGGAGGCTTCCCCCCCCATTGCAGGCTCCTCTCTCTCTATTCCATTGTCTGACATGATTTGCCAAGTCCCCCAGTTAAGGGTCTGCCTTCCGGGCTGTTTCTACAGATCCTGTCTAACGTCAGGCCCACTTCAAAACCTCATCCTAAGGAAGCAGAACTCGTTGGAAGCCGTTTCTTCCAAAAGGAACTTTTATTAGGAGAAGTTGACAGCAGGCATAGAAGGCAGGATCTGAGGGTTTCCCGCTCGGATCGATAGGTTAAGAGAGTCCCAAGCAAACCCATCTGGTCAGTTCGAATGGGCCAATCCCCAGGTGTTAAGTCCGTTGTGGGAAAGAGCTGATACTCGTAGCAATGTTGGTTGGGTCACATTCCTTTCTCCCCCCCCCCCAAGCTGACATCAAGGGAGAGACAGTTCAAAGAGCGCAAGTATGCAGAGACAGCTAAAGGCAGAAACAAAGAGGCAGCCCCCAGCGTCTTCCCGCCTCCCTTCCAGGAGTATGGCAGAATCCAGAACAGGGGTAGGCAACCTTGGCTCTTTTATGACTCATGGACTTCAACTCCCAGAATTCCTGAGCCAGCATAGCTGGCTCAGGAATTCTGGGAGTTGAAGTCCATGAGTCATAAAAGAGCCAAGGTTGCCTACCCCTGACCCAGAAGAACAGAAGAACCAGAGTTAGAAAAAAACCCTTTAATAATGCGGGTTCTGACATTCAGCTTTGACTGACAGCCGGACGTGGGAAGGGCTCGAACTCACCTCTTAGAGGATATTCATCTGTTTGAAAACGTAAGCAGGGACTTTTTGATGGCTGCCAGTTCAACCTCCCTTCCAGGAAAGAAGCCCCGGTCTACGCCCCGGTGTTCTGCCCAAATCCTAAATAAAGGATCTCGTGTCCCGGAGAGGTGGGCTTCCGTCTCTTGAATTCACCCATCAAGACCGATTTGCTGAGAGACACCATGTGGTGCCCTCTCCCCCTTGCAGGGCGACGGTCTGTGCCTGGGATCAGGCTGGCTCTGGTCCTTCCCAGGGAGACCCCCACAAGGGCGTCTCTGGGGCTGCCCCCTTCCCCACTGCCCACCCCATGGGGCAGCCCCAAGGACCCAACTGGAAGCCAGCCATGAGAGCTGGCAGGATGACCCTGGGCCAGTCCCTCTTCCTCAGCCCAACCCACCTCACAGGGTTGTTGTTGGGGAAAGAGGAAGGTGTGTTGGATGCCACTGGATTTACTGCCTTATTTGTAGAAGGAAGGAAGGAAGGAAGGAAGGAAGGAAAAAAGAGAGAAAGAGGAAGGAAGGGAGGGAGGGAGGAAGAAAGGAAGGAAAAGAGGAAGAGGAAGGAAGGGAGGGAAGAAAAGAAAAGGGAGGGAGGGAGGAAGGAAGGAAGGAAAAGAGAGAAAGAGGAGGGAAGTGAGGGAGGAAGGAAAAGAAAAGGAAGGAAGGAAAAAAAAGAAAGAGGAAGGAAGGGAGGGAGGAAGGAAAAGAGGAAGGGAGGGAAGAAAAGAAAAGAGAGGGAGGAAGGAAGGAAAAGAGAGAAAGAGGAGGGAAGTGAGGGAGGAAGGAAAAGAAAAGGAAGGGAGGGAGGAAGGAAGGAAAAGAAAGAAAAGGGAAAGAAAGAACAGAAAGAGGGATTTTTGCACCAGAAAAATGGAGCCTGGCTTTGCATTCCTGGCTGAAATAGAGAAAAGGTGGGATTCCCCCCCCCTCGTTCTCCCCTCCCAGGAAGCCCTCCGGGGGCTGGAAAAGATCCCGTCCACTGAACAGATCGTTCCACAAATGGGCCCGGGAATCAGGGGCTGTGTGTGTGTGTGTGTGGAGGGGGGTTTCTAGGTTTTTCTGGTGGTTGATGGTTTGGTTCCAATTTGGTTCCTCTCTGCACATCCAGAAAAGTTTGCAAAACCATTTGCAGCCTCGCATCGCAAAGGCCGCCAGCACCTCAGAGTGAAAGGGCTGGAGGGGAGAAAGTTGGGGGGGGCGCCCACAGAAGGGCAACCTGGCTATTTCCCCCCCCCCCGAACCAAACTGAGGCTTGCTTGCAGCCCCCACTTTGGACACCTGGTCAAGCAGCACCGTCCGTCAGAGATTCGGGGCTCCCCAATTTGCCCCCAACCCAGCAAAACCCGGCTTTTCTCCTTTTGAGGAGGGGGCAAAGGTTTTCATGAGGCTGGGGGAGACGGCTAGTCCGCAACTTATGGCCGTAACAGACCCTGGGATTTCCCTCATATATCACGACAGTCGTTAAGTCGCAAGACGCCCACGTGACCGACCTGATTTTATGACATTTTTTTGCAGTGGTCGCTAAGCAAACACATCAGCTGTAAAGTGAATGGGGCGGTCGTTAAGAGAGACCCATTATCTGCAACAGAGCGCCCGGAGTTGCTTAGAAACAAGACGGGCGGTGCCTAAATTTAATTAATAAATATATAGCTGGAGACCGTGAAGAAATTTCCTGACCGTTAGAACAGTTAGCCAGTGGAACCACCTGCCTCCAGAAGTGGTGAATGCTCCAACGTTGGAAGTTTTTAAGAAGAGACTGGACAGCCATTTGTCTGGAATGGTAGAGGTAGAGGCTTGGGCAGGGGGCTGGACTAGATGACCTCCAAGGTCCCTTTCAACTATTATTATTATTATGGATCATCGCACAGTCAGCCAGATGTTCAGACTGGATTTGGCATTTTTGTCTACCTATCGAGTCCTTTCCCAGGACCTGGGATAGGCAGATGTGGATGTTTGATGGTATCACAGATCTCGTCGCAGGATGGAAGCAGTGCCTAGTAAGGCCGCCTTTTGCAATTGACTAATGGCGAATTTGTCAATGCCAATGATGGTGTTCAAGTGGTGCTCCAGTTGAATAATAAAATAATAATAATAATAATAATAATAATAATAATAATAATAATAATATTATTATTTAGTAATATTACTATTTACTATTATTATTAATTATTTAATGAAGGCCTTGCCCAAGTGCCCAGAATGTGCTTACAGGATAGCGGGGGAGGGGACAGCCGTCACAACTTCAAATTCCCAGTTCTAAGTACATTTGGGGGGGGGGGTTTCATCGGAACCTCTAACAGTCACTAAGTGATCGGTCATAAGTTGAGGACGGTCCTTAAAGAAAGACGAAGGCCCTGGGGTTGCTAATCCTCCTGCTTAATCACACCCCCTCCCCATTTCAAAAAAAAGAGGAGGGTCCCAGAAAAGGATCAAGCGCAGAATCCAGCAGACTCTTCCCCCCTTAAAAAAAAACCTCATTTAATGCCTTCAATCCCAGATAAGGGAGAAATGGAAAAAAATTCTTTAAAAACATAATGCAGCCCCAGAATTTTTTTAAAAAGTCTCCACTGCTAGACATAAAAAGGGGTCTCCAGCCCGGAGAGAACCTGAACGAGAGGAGAGAACTGCGTCTTTCGTTCCCAGAACAGCAGAACTGACCAAGGCTTCTTAAGCGTACAGGAAGACCCCCGGGGTCCCCCCACGGACGAAGGGCTGGGGGGGCTGAGTCCACAGCGGCCTCCTCCTTGCGTGGGAAGGATCCGAGCCCCACGGCGGCTCCATTCCAGGACCCTCCAGAAGGGGGGACCCTCTCCCACCACGTGACTGGATGCAACTGGGACCCCCCACCCAAAATCGCTTCCAAACACGGGTGCAGCTCTCCGTCTCCGCTCAGCGTCAAGAAGAGGAGCAATTCCAGAATCTGGACCTTCGGTTGTGTGAACGAGGGATCAGGTCGACTCCCCCCGGTGGAGCTCTGGATCCAGAGGGTCTGCTTGGAGGGAAGGGCCCCCGGGACCCCCGGGGTCAAGGGCCAGTTCAGATATCAGCGGGGCGCAGCTGCCTCTCGCCCTCCCCCAGGAAGACCTGGAGAGCTCGGTGCAGAAGGAAGACCCCCAGGCTGCGACGGCGTTTCATGGGCCAGCCGGCCACCAGGCCATAATAGTTCCCCTTCTTCTGATTGGTCAGCATCTTCAGTCCTGGGGGGGGGGGAGAGGCAAGAGAGAAGGGGCTTGCAATCACACAATACAAACACACACACACACGCCCTACTGGGAATCGCCACCCCTGGGAGAATCTCCCAATTCCCACCCTCCCTACACAGGGGGCTGCCCCAAATGCCAATGCCTGGGGTAGGAAGGTGTTTGGGCAAAGTCCCCCTCCCTCCCAAGGGTCTAGGGAGGGGGGAACAGGGTTGGGAAGGGCTGGGGGGGGGAGGAAGCAACTGTGGCCAAAGGCAGAAAGAAAATGGATGAAACTCATTCCTGTCTTGGGCAGGGGGCTGGACTAGATACAGGGGTCTGCAACCTTGGCGAGTTTAGGACTTGTGGACTTCAACTCCCAGAATTCCTCAGCCAGCCCTGCTGGCTGAGGAATTCCGGGAATTGAAGTCCACAAGTCGTTAACATTCCCAAAGTTGGAGACTGGCTGAGGAATTCTGGGAGTTGAAGTTCACAAGTCGTAAAGTTGCCAGGGTTGGAGACCCCTGGACTAGAAGACCTCCAAGGTCCCTTCCAGCCCTAGGAAACTCTATGGAAACGGGGTGTGTGTGTGTGTGTGTGTGTGTGTGTGTGTGTGTGTGTGTGTGTGTGAGAGAGAGAGAGAGAGAGAGAGAGAGAGAGGAGGGGGAGGGAGAGAGGGAGAGACAGAGGGAGAGAGATAGAGGCTGGACTGTTTTCAGCAAATGGGCCTATTTGGGGTCCAGACTCAACCCACCTGGGTGGGCAAGGACGAAGGGAGCCTGCAAGGAAGAGGGAGCCCCCCCATGTCACGCGGACCCCCAGAGCACTTACCAATGGCCTCCACCATGCAGGCCTCGCGGGTGTACGCCTCCACGGGAACAACATTCTGGAAGCAGTGCATGGAGACCACCCCCTGTCCCCCGGCCCAGATCTCCAGGATGTGCTGGACTTTCAAGCAGACCTGCCGGGCAGAGGGGGACCCCCAGTCAAAGGGGAGCAGCCACTGAGAGACGGACAGAACCATGCCCCGCCCACCGCCTTGGGGCCAAACCCAGGCTTCTGTGTGGAGGGAGAGGGAGATGGATCCAGATGGTCACCACCCCTTCCCCAAATTGAGCCTCCCACTCCCATGAGTTCTGCAGGGGGGGGATTCTGGGGGTTGTAATCTAACCCCCACTTGGGAAGGGTAGAGCAGCGGCTACCGACCCCGAGGTCAGGCAGCCAAAGGTTTCTGCCACGCCAAGCGGTCAAAGATCAATCCATGGTGATCGAAGCTAGACTGCCCCTGAATTTGGAAGCTCCGTGCGTAGCGGAGGAGGCCGAGACTCCAGAGAACCCTCCGGAGGATGCCCAGGCTGGCCTCAGAGCTGCCGAGGGCTGCCCACCTGCCTTGCCGGCGCCCCCTGGCCCTCCCGGTGGTGGGTCAAGGCTTCGTAGAGGTGGCGGTAGGGCCGGCCGCGCGTCCCTTTGCCCACGTAGAAGATGGCGCGGACAAACGTCCGGAAGCACTCGGCCGGGCTGAGGAGCTGGCAGCGGGCGGGCAGGTTCTGGGTCACCCTGCGGAAGAGCAGAGCCACGAGACCATCAGCCACAGCGGGGGTCTCCCTGGTGCCCCCAAAGCTGGCGGCCCAGGCAGCCGTTTTCCCCCCAATTCCCCCCATCCGGAGGGGCTCTTACCTGGGATCCAGCAGCAGGTAGTTGAAGCTGGACTTGAGCAGCCCCTCCCGCCACC
>NW_015395950.1:5231-6853 GCF_001527695.2 Protobothrops mucrosquamatus | reverse complement strand
AGAAGGAGAAAATGGAGGAAGAAGGAAGGAAGGAGAAAAGGGAGGGAGGGAGGAAGAAGGGAGAGAGGAAAGAAAGAAGGAGAAAATGGAGGAAGAAGGAAGGAAGGAGAAAAGGGAGGGAGGGAGGAAGAAGGGAGAGAGGAAAGAGAAGAAAGGAGAAAAGGGATGGATGGAGGAAGAAGGGAGAGAGGAAAGAAAAGGAGAAAATGGAGGAAGGGAGGGAAAAGGGAGGGAGGAAGAAGGAAGGGAGAGAGGGAACAAAGAAGGAAGGAAAGGAAGGAAGGAGAAAAGGGAGGAAGGAAGGGAAAAGGGAGGGAGGAAGAAGGAAGGAAGGGAGGAAAGAAAGGAGGAGAAAATGGAGGGAGGAAGGAGAGAAGGAAAGAAGGAATAGACAGAAATAAAAACCCAAAGGGCAAATGGCTGCAAGTGGTTGTGTCAAAAGCCCACATCCCCCTTTAAAGAAAGCGGAGCCATTTTTAAATGCTATTATTTCTATAGCTCAATCTGGGCGGGGGGGGGGGGGGGGGAATGCTAGCTGGGGAATGCTGGGAGTTGAACTCCACAAGTCTCAAACTGGCCCAGGTTGGTCTGAAGTCGGAATGAAAAGCACACCAAGAGAAGCCAGGTACGGCTTTACCTTCCACGCGATCTCCTCCTCCTTGTCCTCCAGGCCGTTGTGGATGTAGAGCACGTCAAAGAAGAAGTAAGGGCAGTGCAGCATTTTCTGTGGGGCGGGAGGGGAGAGCAGGGAGATCAGGGGGGGGGAGAGAATCTCAGCCCTCCAGCTGTCCCCCCCTTCCCCTCCCCTCCCCTCCCCCCATTCCTTTCCCCGCAGCCAGCAGTGGGATCTCCTTTCTGCCTTAATATTTTGCTTTTTCCATGAAATAAAACAGCATTGACGAGTCTTCTTCTTGGGCATCACGCCCTGTATTGGATTTAAAAAGGACTCGAAACTTTTGGCAGGGCACGGGGCCAATCTTAGCCCCCATGTCCTAGCAGACCCCCCCCCCCCCATTTTTATAAAGCCTTAGAAAGGCCACACCTGGAACACCTGCATCCAGTTTTGGTCACCACATTACAAAAAAAGATGTTGAGAGTTTGGGAAAAAGTGCACCACGCTGCTTCCTAAGTATCTGGATGTTAAAATTTGAAAAATTAATAAAACTTGTTTGTTTGTTTTTTAAAAAAAAGAGATCCCTTCCCGCTCTATTCTGATGGATTGAGGATCCTTTGGATCGACTGACAACTCTCCCCCGGCAGAGTGCCTCCACCCTCTGTGGTAGGGCAATGCGGTTCCTGGCCTGTCAGAAAGCCAGAAACACACACACACCCGACACACACACACACACACACACACACACACGACACACACACACAACTGTATCTCCTAGAAACGGCTGCATAATTCAAGAGTCTTGCTCTCCGGTCACCTCTGTTCGCTGGGATCTGGAGATCCGTCTACCTGACACTCTGGGTGCTCCTGAAAACTGTCTGCCTCCCCGCCCCCCCTGCCCCCAGGAGCCGGGGCCCTCGTGAGGTCAAGGAAGCGGGCACCTTCATCTGCTCGGTCAGCACGGCAGGCGGCTGGCAAGCCGGGCGGCTGTAGACCAAGATGGTCCTGA
>NW_015395950.1:0-2002 GCF_001527695.2 Protobothrops mucrosquamatus | reverse complement strand
CTAATTCCTATTCCTATTATTTCTTATTCTATTCTATTCTTATTCTAATTCCTATTTCTATTCCTATTCCTATTATTTCTTATTCCATTCTATTCTATTCTATTCTAATTCTATTCTAATTCCTATTCCTATTATTTCTTATTCTATTCTATTCTTATTCTAATTCCTATTTCTATTCCTATTCCTATTATTTCTTATTTTATTCTATTCTATTCTATTCTATTCTATTCTATTCTATTCTATTCTATTCTATTCTTATTCTATTATTGTTCTGTTCTGTTCTGTTCATCAGTTGAACAACTTCCCTCCAGAAGTTGTGGATGCTCCAACACTGGAAATTTTAAAGGAGAGGAGAGATTGGACAACCACTTGTCTGAAATGGTATAAGGATTCCTGCCTAAGCAGGGGGTTGGACTAGATGGCCTCCAAGGTCCTTTCCAACTCTGTTATTCTAATTCTTATTCCACAGCAGCCAATCTTCCCTGGGGGGGGGGTTCCCACCAGGAATCCTCCTGACCTGGGTTCAGAAATCAAGCAAGGCCGAAGCCAAACCGCAACATCTGGGCTTATGGCAACGTGTGAAGGCCTTCGCGGTCTCTCCACCAGAGAGATCCAAGATGGAACGGCCGGGAAGCCTTGGCGGAGGAGCAGCCACGGGCACACGGCCGGGCAGTGCCAATCTGGGCGCAAACGGGGCAGCGAACACAGGGAAGGACCCCCGGGGGTGTGGGGGGGAGGAGAGACACACACAAGCGTACCCATGTGACGTCGTTGTTCACCACCACCAGCGCAAACTCATGGCTCTTGTCAATCTTGTGTTTGGTGCGGACAAACATCTCAATCATCTTCTGGGAGATGTTGAGGGCGTTGGTCTTCAGCCTGCCCCGGGGGGGGGGGTAAATAAGGAAAAAGGAAGAAAAAGGAAAGAAAGAGGAAGGAAGGAAGGAAGGAAGGAAGGAAGGAAGGAAGGAAGGAAGGAAGCAAAAGAGGGAGGGGGGAGGAGAGGAAGAGGAGGCCAGTCAGGAAGCACCGCCAAGGGAAGGCGGGTCAAAACCCCTGCAGAGGCACCCCGGGCATCCCCCCCTCCAGAAACCTAACTCCAGAGGGGGCAAGGCCTGCCTCCGAGGAGGAGACCTCCAAATTCCTTTCCGCTCAGCCTAGAGGACTAGAACCTTGACGGCAAGCCTTGGCAGCATCCCAGGCGAGGCCGAGATGATGCCCTCTTCTGCCCGAAGGCGGGAAGGCCACAGCAAGGACCGAAAGACAAGCCAGGTTTGTCCTCCATCATCGGTCAGACCCACCCCCACTTCAAAACCAGAGAAAGCCCCCACAGAGGAGGAGGAGGAGCAGCTGGTCCCCCAGAAGCCGGCCGAGGGCCCCCTCCCCAAAAAAGGTCCCTCTGGCTCACCCGTTGAAGGATTCCAGCTTGGGGTGGGACATTTCCTCCGAGAGATCCAGGCAGATGATCTGGGGCAGAGAAGGAAGGGAATTAAAACACGGATGTGATCCCTCCCGATCCCCCCTCCGTCGATCTAGCCATGTCTGTTAAACCTTCTTTTCCCTCCCAATTTTCCTTGTTTTATTCCTTTTTATTAAGATACGGTTAAACCAGGGGTAGGCAACCTTGGCTCTTTTATGACTCGTGGACTTCAGCTCCCAGAATTCCTGAGCCAGCCATGCTGAGGGGAAAGGGAGAGGTTTCCAAGCTGAGCCATGCTGGCTGAGGAATTCTGGGAGTTGAAGTCCACCAGTCATGAAGGGGCCATAGTTCCCCCATGCTGGCTCAGGAATTCTGGGAGTTGAAGTCCACCAGTCATGAAGGGACCATAGTTCCCCCCATGCTGGCTGAGGAATTCTGGGAGTTGAAGTCCACCAGTCATGAAGGGACCATAGTTCCCCCATGCTGACTCAGGAATTCTGGGAGTTGAAGTCCACGAGTCATGAAGGGGCCATAGTTCCCCCATGCTGGCTCAGGAATTCTGGGAGTTGAAGTCCACCAGTC
>NW_015395949.1:0-8983 GCF_001527695.2 Protobothrops mucrosquamatus | reverse complement strand
CTCATGGTTTTTCCTGGGTGGTACAGTCTGATAGAATGGGCACATTCCAGATCCCATCAATTAAACAGTTCTTTCAGGACCTAGAAAACACACCCTCACTATAAAGGAACCTGCGATCTAGATTGAGTATGGTATGTGGGAATGAACTTGGGAGGCAGAAGGAAGAGCCACAGACTAGACAACCATTGTGCAAAAGATATTGCAGCCCATAGAAGCAAAAAGAACATGGGAAACGTTCTCAGAAGGGACTCTCCCTAGTTTCCTGGATAGTAAAAGTAAAAGAGAGGAGAAATGCTTTCAGACTTGCAAAATTCTATTAATGTAAGTTTACACTAAGGTAGTGTTAGTAGTCATCGTTGGTGCTTCTTCTCTGGACTACATTGAAGAGTTGACATACAACCCCCCCCCCCCAAGATCTGGACAGTTCCCATCCCAATTTCTGGAAAGCTTTGAAAACATGCTATTCTCTTAGGCTTTGGGACAGGGTGGACAGGCTGTCCTGTTTAAAATTGGTGTGTTGTCTGGATTACCATTTTTTTAAAAATACTTTTTTAAATCCTGTCTCTATTACTTTATAAGTAACTCAAGGTGGTGAATATACATAATACTCCTTTCTCCTCCTATTTTCCCCACAATAAGAATTGTGTAAAGGGGGCTAAGCTGGAAGAGAGAGCGTGACTGGCCCAAGGCACCCAACTGGCTTTCATGTCTTAACACGAGAGTCACAATCTCCTGTTTTTTAGGATACCACCTTAATCATTACACTAAACTGGCTTTTAATTTTGCAACTATTTTGTAAAGAGTTTTTGGATTAATTTTATTGTATCCTTATTTATCAATTATTTTTATGTTATTCTTTACTTTGTGAGCTACCCAGCCCATTGAAGTCAGTTAGCACCAATATCAAATAAACAAACAAACAAAACATCTGCATTTGTTAAGCCATAATTAAATAATCATTACCTCCAAGTTCTTTTCTAGTAAGTGCAGGACTCTTACTCCCTTAGGAGTAAGAGATAAACGCAGCAGTAAAAAAAGTATCAATTGAAAAAAAAAAAGGATTAGAAAGAAATTAAGAATCATAGTGAATGAATTTATTATCATACATTATAAGGGAGCTTCAGGCTCATATCATGTAATGACAATAATTATAATAGAGCACTCTTGTATATACATAATCCAAAGCAGCTGTATCACAGAAAGCTAAGAAGTCTTGCTAAAACTTCTATTATGTTAAAATAATAATGTGGTTTACAAAGAGAATTTATGATGGAGCAAAATGTGGAGATCCAATCTGAGTTGGTCACCGGGAAATGTGGAGAATGTTAATTATAATTGGGTTTGAATCAATAGAAACTATGGTTGTAACTGTTTCAAATGAAGCACGATTAACACTATATCATCTGAATTGATAAGATATGGGCAAACCATTAAGTAATAACAGAAGTCTTTCTGAACCTGCATTAGAAGGGGAGAGGGTAAATGTATAAGCCTGAGAGTCATCTAAGCTGTTTTTCCCATGTTAAACCAAAGTAAAACAACTATAGCCTTCTAGCTGTTACTGAGCATCAACTATCGTGACCCCAAGCCAGCATATCCAATAATCAGTTATGAATGGAACATCAACAGCTGGATGACTACATATTTCCAAGCTCTGTGCTGAATTATGATTCAGCATATCTAAATGTGATGGATAATAAACTTATTAAACATATGTTATCTAAAAATAACAGAACAACCTTATGAAACATTTTCTGTTTCATTCCCTTACCTGATGGAGGAGGGGGCCTTTGTGGTGGAGCAGGGCGAGCAGGAGGCACTCCTGGTCGAGGTGGAGGTGGGCGTTTTGGTTCCAAGCCTTGAGTAGACTCTTTTAGTTGAGTTATAGGTTGAAAATCTGCTGGTGAACCTGAAAATAATATAAAGGGACAGTTCAAATAGCAAATAATGATATCACTATGTTAGTATATATATGTGTATGTTACTGAAAACACTTCAAGGATTATATCTTAATATAATCCCACATTTTCGAGATGTTTGGAGAACAGAAACCAGAAGAGGCGAATATAAGTATATGTATATACACACACATACACACACAGAACTAAACTGGCACCAATAAAGGTAACTATGTTAAGGTGCTTTGGAAGAGTCTCTCAATAAAGGTCAGGCTGGCTCCCTCCTTGCTGGTTTTCTGGAAAACTGAATTCTTTTTTGGGGGGGGGAGGGTCTTTTCTTATGTTTATATCGGAGGCCATCTTGTTTTCTAGTTGCTTTGTGTATTTTTCTTTTCCTATCATATTTGGTTCTTTGTGTTTTGGTATTGGCTTTGGATATAAAAAGTCTACATACCCATGTTAAAATACCAGGTTTTTGAGATGTAAAAAAAAAAAATAGACCAAGATAACTTCAGATTTTTTCCCCACATTTAACATAACATATGTTATACAATTCAATTGAAAAACAAACTGAAATCTTTTACAGCAGTGGTGGCGAACCTATGGCACGCGTGCCAGAGGTGGCACTCAGAGCCCTCTCTGTGGGCACGCGCGCCATGCCCCAGAGATGGCAACTGTCCTCTTCAACCACCCGCCCGCTAACTCGCTGAGGTCGCACATGGCCAGATGCATCCCAGCACCCATGCGCTCGCTGGTTTCTGTGTGGGGGGGCCAATGGTGTCAGGCAGCAGCCACCCCAGCCCGCCTCGCCTTGCCCTGCGACAATGGCACCCCCGCCCTGCCTCGCCTTGCCTCACCTCACCCTGCAGGACAGGCCTCCTGCCCACCGCCCCACCCATCAAAGACCCCCTGGATCTCCCCAACCTTGCCCGGCCTCCACAGGCCTCCCTCTCCAGGAGCAACATCAAGCTGGCCACGCCCACCCATCTGCCATGACCACTGTAGCCATGCCCATCCAGCAGGCCATGCCCACCCGGCACCCGGCGATACATAAGTGGTTTTGGGTTACAGTTTGGGCACTCGGTCTCTAAAAGGTTTGCCATCACTGTTTTAGAGGGAAAAACAATAAAAAATGTACAATAACACGGTTGCATAAGTGTGCACACCCTTAAACTAATATTTATTGAACACCTTTTGACTTTATGACAGCATTCAGTCTTTTGGGGTAGGAGCCTATTACCGGTAGCGTGGTAAATCTTGTCTTGGGAATCTTTGCCCACTGTTCCTAGCAAAAGCACTCCAAATCTGTCAGATTGTGAGGGCATTTCCTGTGCACAGCCCTCTTCAGGTCACCCCACAGATTTTCATGTGGATTCAGGTATGGCTCTGGCTGGGCCATTCCAAAACTTTGATCTGGTGAAGCCATTCTTTTTTTATTTGGAAGTATGCTTTGGATTGTGCTGAAAGGTGAAATTCCTCTTCATCTTCAGCATTTGAGTAGAGACCTAAGATTTTGTGCCAAAATTGACTACTATTTGGAATTGTTCATAATTCCCTCCACCTTGACTGAAGCCCCAGTTTTAGCTGAACAAAAGCAGCCCCAAAGCACAAAGCTGCTAGCACTAGGTTTCATTGTGGTTATGGTGTACCATCACATAGTGGTACAGAGTGTTGTTACGCCAAAGATACTTTTTGAAATTATGGCTCCAAAAATTCAACCTTGGTCTCATCAGACCATAACACGCTTTCGCACATGCTTTTGTCAGACTTGATGTAGGTTTTTGCAAAATGTAACTGGGCTTATATGTTTTCTTTGTAAGAAAAGGCTTCTGTCTTGCCATTCTACCCAGACAGATTCTTGTCACTTGTAAGTAAACAACCAGTACTTGACCAGAAATTCCTGAAGCTCCTTTAATATTGTTGTAGGCCTCTTGAACCAGTTTTCTTGTTGTTGTTGTTGTTGCTGCTGTTGTTTTAATCAATTTTGAAGAAGCATTCAGTTCTTGGTAATGTCACTGTTGTGCCATAGTTTCTCCACTTGTTGATGACTGTCTTCACTGTATCCCATGCTATATCCAATGCCTTGGAAAAATTTTTGTTCCCTTCTCCTGACTGATGCCTTCCAATAATGAGATCCCTTTGATGCTTTGTAAGCTGTTTGAAGACCATGGCTTATGCTCTAAGAGGCAACTTGTGTAAACGTCAGAAAAATCTACTCGAACAGCTGAACTTTATATGGACTTGATCAGAGTCACTTTAATTGATGGGCAGGTACATACTGACTACTATTTAACACCAGTTTGTATGTGATTTGTTAATTCTGAAAACAGCCACAACCTTAATTATAAGAGGGTATGCACACTTATGCAACAGTATTATTATACATTTTTTATTTTATTTTTCCCCTAAAAATGCAGTTTGTTTTTCATGTGAAACATACAGCTTCTATATTATATTAAAGCTGGAAATTTTTTTGAAGTTGGTCTGATCTGGTCTGATTTTTTTTACATCTCAAAAAACTGGCATTTTAAGAGGAGTGTGAAGACTTTCTATATCCATTGTAGTTACTGAAAGTTTCTTTGATTGTGACAGAATAGAAGTTTGATTAATAAATAAATATCTACCTTGAGAAGACACCGGAGGTCCGGGAGTCTTATTGGGTGTCCTGCTTGGCCTTGATGGAAGAGTTGGAGGCAGACCTTCTGATGGAGTAGGGGACTGGCAGGGGCTTGAACGAGGGGAAGAGGCAGGTGAGGCTCCAAGACTAGAGCCTGAAGCTAGCTGTAGATGTTGTGGGAGAATTTCTTCTACTTCAGTACTATAATCATCAACATCACCTTGAAATGAAGAAAAATATTCCTATAAAATTGCACCACAATTAATATATAGTGAAAACTGTTATGCAGAAATATTACACCTTGATACACAGTCTCAATCAAAGTTTAATATGTGGACGTACTCAGAATTCATTTATTTTAATGTCATTCAGTGCAATGTAATTTATTTTAATTTATTCGTTTAGGCACCTCTCAACTCCAAACTGACAAAATATATAAGAGTTATGTAAAAATAAAAATAAACGAACAAGAATTGGTGGTGTATCTAGCTAAGCAAAGCCTCATACAATTTGGCAGGGACCCCAACTACCCTAATACAAGGCCTGGGACAATAGCCAGGTCTTTAAGTTTTTTTTGGGAATGCTAGCATGGTGGGAACCCTGTAGATATTAGCAAACTAATTGCTAATTGAATTATTGGAACCCTGGCATCTTAACCATAAACAGGAGCTTAATTACTTTATACTCCTTAATATTCTATTTGAAATTTAAGTACACTTTAGCATCTCATTCTGATAAATATGTGCCAAATAAAAGGTAATAATTTCATATAAATTGTTGTTGCTAACTTGGTCCCATAAAGAATCAATAAGGTAAATTTAGAAAAAGATTTTGTTGATAGACAAATTTATGAATTAAGTATAGGAATTTAATATTAGCAGATGTGAAAAACAGGGACAATAGCCAGGTCTTTAAGTTTTTTTGGAATGCTAGCATGGTGGGAACCCTGTAGATATTAGCAAACTAATTGCTAATTGAATTATTGGAACCCTGGCATCTTAACCATAAACAGGAGCTTAATTACTTTATATTCCTTAGTATTCTATTTGAAATTTAGGTACATTTTAGCATCTCATTCTGATAAATATGTGTCAAATAAGAGGTAATAATTTCATATAAATTGTTGTTGCTAACCTGGTCCCATAAAGAATCAATAAGGTAAATTTAGAAAAAGATTTTGTTGATAGACAAATTTATGAATTAAGTATAGGAATTTAATATTAGCAGATGTGAAAAATAGTTTTATTCTTATCCTAAAATTCAACAGATTCAACTGCGATGTGTTGTATATTAGTAATATGTGCTGTAAGACAGCATCCACTGAACAGAATCAATCTTGAATCTGTCAAACCTTCCATATCGTAGTCTGCAGTAACTTCTGCATCTTCACAAAGCAAAGTAGAACTTGTTGATGAAGGCAGCCCAATATTAACTCTCTCCAAACTTATTTCATCTTCTAAACTCTTAATCCAATCAGGGCTTTTCAAAGAAATGTTAGCGGTTTTCCCGAGAACCTGAATTTTAACCAGAAAGAATAATTCACATAATTTCTTAAAAAAATCAAATCAAAACAACCCCTCCCAGACAAAGGTTCTTTATACTGTAATTAAGAATAAACACGATCATTGGAGAAATTAACCTAGAAATAAGAGCATCTGCAGAAGTGTGCTGATGATGTTGTAATCCAAATTCTGTCCCTTTTTTATTTGTATCGTGATATCCCTCACAAGCAGTGGAGTTTAATATGACATAATACAGGTAGTCCTCGACTTACGACCCAAAATTGAGCTCAAAATTTCTGTTGCTAAGTAAGACCGTTATTAAGTGAGTTTTGTCCCATTCTACGACCTTTTTGCCACAGTTGTCAAGTGAATCACTGCAGTTATTAAGTTAGTAACGCAGCTGTAAAGTGAATCTGGCTTCTGCATTGATTTTGCTTGTCAGACAGTCACAAAAGATGATCACATGACCCTGGGACACTGCAGCTGTCATAAAGATGAGCCAGGTGCCAAGTGTCCAAATTTTGATCACGTGTCCATGGGAATGCTGAAATGGTTCTAAGTGTGAAATATGGTCATAAGTTACTTTTTTCAGTGCCGTTGTAACTTCAAACGGTCACTAAACAAAAGGTTGTAAGTGGAGGACTACCGCTACACATTTTGCTGAGGTTGAGATCATTGTGGCTAGCTGCAAAACAAAGTGGCTATACATGCAAACACATATAAAAACAATTAGGGAAAATCCTAGAAACAACCACTCCAAGCCTTCCAGTTTATGATGCTTCTTCATTCCCCTGTGTCCTAATATACCACTGACTCAACAAGAAATGTGTAAATGTAAATACAGTCCATTTCACAATTAAGTTCCAAATTTCACAAATTATGCAAGAACGGTTTATCAAATATCTCTATACCTAATGAACAGAGAATGCTAAACTAAATTATAATACCACACACTCTGCTTGCACCACTATTATTTACATATGTAGAAATAGGATTAGAAATGATTGTTACCTCAATACCATTCAGATCCAGAACACTCAAAGCAGAGCTGCCTTCCAAAAATGTCACCCACATTTTATCTTCTACAAATCTGTAAAGTACACCAAATTTTAAACATGAATGACAAAACATACTGAAGAATACTACTCATCTATATGCTGTCTCTGTAGTTTCATTGTTTTTTTTCCAATATTTCCATTGTCCAAACTGACTAGCACAGTGGTTCTCAACCTTTTTAATGCCGCGACCCCAACCGGTCGTAAGTCGAGGACTAAACCGGTCGTAAGTCGAGGACTAAACCAGTCGTAAGTCAAGGACTTTCCCTGCCTGGGAGCGCCGCGCATGTGCGGTTCCGCCCCCTGTGCCGACCGAGGCGTAGCTGGCAAGCGGCAGAGACGGAGCAGGCTGACCACCAGCTGGCCCAGCCCAAGGGAGGTAAGGCACCCACCGGAAAAGTGGGGAAAAAATGGCGAACAAAAAAAATGGCGGACAAAAAAAATGGCGGACAGCCTTGGTTGGCGACCCCCATGAAATGGTCGATCGACCCCAAATGGGGTCCCGACCCACAGGTTGAGAACCACTGGACTAGCATGATATGGCTACCTGGAACAAAACGTAGATGCAATAATATGTACAAAACTCACTACAAAGTAACAAAAATATTTATAAAAGAGCATAAAGAGAACTCTTTTTGCCATTCCAATTTGGTTTGTCTAAGACCAGAATACTGAATACATAGACACAGTTCTTAAGACAATATTATAGATTTAACACACAGTGGTAGCCTGGCTGACATACAAGACTAAGCCATAAAACCTCTTCAAAATGTTTTGGCATAGGACGTTAAAAGTATTATTTACAAATTTTGATAAGTTAAAGTAAAACATTGCCAAGCAAAAGTGCCAACATTGTTCAGTCTACTATTCCCATACCATTGGGATTGTTTCAATACTTCTTATCATACAATATTATACTACATCTCTTCTGATAAATATCCAAGGTACGCTGGGTATCCTCATATTTAAAAGCAATGCATTTTTATAGCAATACAAAGGTGTTTTCTGTTGCAGACATGGGCGGTATAAAAGGCCTGAAACAAATGAATACATATAAGGAGCTCTAAAATGCATACCTTCCATTTGTATTTTATATGTCTATTGAAGAAAATATACAGGTAGTCCTCAACTTGTGACCATAATTGAGCCCAAAATTTATGTTGCTAAGTGAAACACTTGGTAAGGTTAATTTTGTCCCATTTTATGACCTTTCTTGCCACGGTTGTTAAAGTGAATCACTGCAACTGTTAAGTTAGCCACACGGTTGTTAAGTAAATCTGGCTTCCCCATTGATTTTGCTCGTCAGAAGTCATAAAAGGAGATCGCATGGCCCCAGGACCCTGCAACCGTCATAAATATGAACCACTTTCCAAGTAGTTGAATTCTGATCAAATGACCCTGGGAACGCTGCAACGGTTGTAAGTGTGAAAAATGGTCCTAAGTCACTTTTTTCAGTGATGTTGTAACTTCAAATGGTCACTAAATAAACTGTTGTAAATTAAGGACTACCCGTAACTGTCTTATCACTAGTCTTATAGAAAAGACTACTCTGGGAAGCTACTCTGAAAATTGGAATAATTTTTCCTTCTGTCCTACCCAGGGCTTTTTTTTGTCATAGAACGCTCAGAACGGAGTTCCGGCACCTTTTTTGGATGGAACCTTGTAGGGTAGGCAAGGCGAGTTGTATGATGTGTGTGAGTTCCGGCACCTTTTTTTTTTTTTTTTAGAAAAAAAGCACTGGTCCTACCATAATCTCCACAAAATATCGCAAACATGAAGATTTATCATTTTAACTTACTCTAAACAAAAGATTTTGAACATTTTAAGAAAAGTTGCAGTGTTTACAACTGAATTTGTTCTAACCTTATAAGTATAACTTCCCCATAAGTTGCAAATTTTTGAAGAAGTTCA
>NW_015395948.1:0-8989 GCF_001527695.2 Protobothrops mucrosquamatus | reverse complement strand
GGGGGAGAATTGAGAGAGAGAGAGACAAACACACACACACACACAAAGAGGAGAGGGGAACTGCTGGGGCCGGCCCGTATTGAAGAATATGGCCGAATTTACCCGGGCTGGCCGTATATTGGCGTATAACACGCACACATCATTTGCCCCCTATTTTCAGGGGGAAAAAGTGCGTGTTATACGCCGATAAATACGGTATATAAAAAATAATAGAAAAGATAAATATTTATTCAAAAGCTATATGATAATTAATCACTTCATACATGCAATGCTGATCTTATCACCATACAAATGAGATATTTTAATAGTGTGAACTTTGTTGACATTTTCTGAAAGGAGATTTTACAACACTTTTGGAAATGACAAAACAAAAGACAAGGAAAAAGTTCTAAAGCTTACATACGTTATTTAAAAATACACCATATTTATATTATTTTAGCTTGGGTAAATTTATTAATTGCCATCCGCACTGCTGAAATTTGAAATGGGTTTTGTACAATTTATCAGATTCCTGCTGTGAAAGTACATATAATATAACAAGGAAGTTTGTGATATTGACTTCTGAACTTGAAAGATTCCTATAATCTTTCCCAAATAATATCTCCTTTGCTTTCCTCCCAATGTCAAAAACCTTGTGGGGAGAAATTATAGAACATCTGACAGAGAAAAGGCTCATAAGAACAGTCCCACTAAAACAGACCAGGATCCATTTTTGTTTGCCATTTTAGTTCTCACAATGTAAACTCAATGCCTCTAGAATGGTCATAAGCAGGAGACAGAGACAGCAAAATACTCCTCTTATTGCATTATTTTGCTGCAATTAATATTTGGAGGTATGTTGCCCCAAACCTGGAGGTAACATGGAATCTTCTAGACCAGGGGTGTCAAACTCAATTTCATTGAGGGCTGCATCAGCATTGCGGTTGCCCTCGGGGGGCCAGGTGGGTGTGGCCAGGATGGGTGCGGCCTACTGAGTGGGCGTGGATGGAGTGGGTGTGGCCTACTGGGTGGGCATGGCCAGCTCTATATCGTTCGCATCAAGGGTGCCTGTGGGGGCCTGGGCAGGAGTGGGACAGATCTGAGGGTCTCTGGCAGAAGGGAGTGCGGCTGGGGCAAGTGCCAAGGCATGGCCCATTTCTTCATTCCTCACAAGGGTGACACCTCCCCAGCATGCACCCAGGGGGTGGGGCCAATATGGCAGGGGCTGGTTCCTCGCTGTTTCTGGACGGCCTTGTGGAGCTAAGACTGAATGCATTTGAGCATAGATGGCCACCACAAAATTGTACATTGGCTGCCGGCCGGCCTGGGCCAGGGCCAAGTTAGCGGGGGCCGTTCCCTCACTGTTTCTAGGATGGCTTCGCGGGCCACATGAAACCACTTTGTGGGCCGCATTCGGCCCCCGGGCCTTGTGCTTGACATGTCTGTTCTAGACCAGAGGTGTCAAACTCGCAATGTCACGTGATGTGTCGTGACATATCGTGACTTTTTTCCCATTGCCGGCAATGAGGTGGGCACGGTTTTGTTATGATGCATCTGGCCTATAGGCCAGCAGTTTGACACCCCTGTTCTAGACCAACGGGTGTTCAAGTTTAGAAATGTTAAGGCATGCTGACTTGGGAATTCTGGGAGTTGAAGTCCACACGTCTTAAAGTTGCCAAGGTTGGACACACATGTTCCATAACGATAGTTTTTACAGACATGCATTCCATTTATTTGTCAAATACGCCTTTAAAGCCTTCCCAGTTAATTTTCATCAACATATCTTATGATAATGATTTCTACAGATTGGTTATGTAGCAGAAACATTTTTGTTTGTTCTAAATATCTTTCAAATCATCTTCACTGGATGCTGATTGGATGCAGTGTCCATAACTATATTACAGTTCTTAGATAAGGATACACTATGGCTTCATAGAAGGATGTGATAATGATGGGATTTTTTTTTATGTTCAATCACCTTTGTAATGATCCCTAGCATGGAAATGGTATTTTTCACATCTGCCATGCACTGAATGAATATCTTCACTGAACTATCCACTGTATTCCCCAAGATCTTTTTCTTGGTTAAGTAGCTTAAATCCCTTCAGGATATATGTGAAGTTTGGGTTTTGTGCATCACTTCACATTTATTTAAACTGAATTGCTTTTGCCATGTGGTTGAACATTCACTGAGTTTAAAGAGATCCTTTTAGAGCTCTTCACAGTCATGCTTGCTCTTTACAATTCTGACTGGTTAGCATCAACTGCAAATGTAGCCAGTTCACTGCTTACCTCTAAGTCAAGATTGTTCATGAACAAGGGAAAAAGCACTGGTTTCAACACAGAGATCCATTTTTTACTTCCCAATAATGCCAGTGTTATTCCTACTCTTTTCTTTTGATTACAAGAAAGATGATAATGCATTGCTCAATTCCCTCTTAATTTCATATAAGTACCATTTATATCAGGAGTGCAATGGCTCAGCGGTTAAAGATCTGAGCTTTGTTAACTGGAAAGCAGATCTGAGCATCCTGCAAAGGGATTTGCTCCTATCCCTGCCTCAGCTCTTGCCTACCTAGCCATTCGAAAGCATGCAAATGTGAGTAGATAAATGGGTACCGCTTCAGTGGGCAGATAATAGCTTTCCATGCGCCTTTGGCATATAATCATGTGGGTCACATGATCATGGAAAATGTCTTTGGACAATGCTGGCTCCCTCAGAGATGAGCACCATCCCCTAGAGAAGGGATAGGCAACCTTGGCTCTTTTATGACTCATGGACTTCAACTGGCTGGCTCAGGAATTCTGGGAGTTGAAGTCCACGAGTCATAAAAGAGCCAAGGTTGCCTACCCCTGCCCTAGGCATGACTGGACAGAGAAACCTTTACCTTTTTGCCATTTATATTACTAAATGTTGTCTTGTATTTTCTCCCTAAAAGTAATCAGAATAAATATTTTTAAAAGTTATTCCATTTTTTATAGACTTTATAAATCAAAAATATCTTAGGTGCATGTTCACTATTTGGAGGCTTTTGAAGGAATGAATGGATACGTTCAATTTCCTATCATTTATTCTCTCTTCTTCCTTTTTTTGTTATGCACTCATAAAATGTGTGCTGTAGCAATGTACAATAACTCTTGAACAAATTGAGTGATTTATTTCGTCCTACAAATATCACTTGATAAGGTGTCCAAGAAAATCCTGATAAACGATTCCAAGTCTGATTTCTCTTCTTTAATGAAGAGACCTTAATCCTTCTTGCTGATGTTTGGAATCATTTTTACTAAACCTGAAGCAGGTTTCTAGATGTTCTTTCATAAACATTCTCTGTGATGCCTGGGCTTGCTTTCTGTCTGATAACCTCTTCTCCCACTCTTTCATATTAAAGGAGATTATCTTAAAAGAGACGTGGAAGACTAAATAAACATGAGAAATTGACAGCTAACATATGCTCTTTCAAGGGATTTGATCTCCTCACAGAAAATAGCTTCCAACAGGTTTTGCTAAAATTTGATTGTCAAATGTGCATTCTTTATTAGTGGTAAAATGCAAAGCAGGAAATTCAGAAATTCAAGAGTGCTTGTATGACTCACTGAAGAGACACCAATTACTTTGCAAACAAATGCACATTGCAGAATGAGCTTTTGCTGCTGTTTCAAAAACCAGAGCAGTGTATACTCTTCCAATTATGAAGATTATGAGACAAAATAACCTAAGCATTATTATATTATATATCACTTAACTGATATAAATTATGCACATTTTCATTATTTATTTGCATAATATATTCTGCTGTGACTCGAAAAGGGAAAGAACTTCTGCAGTCTAACTGCTCAGTCTCTTTTTTTTAACTTCGAGTTGCATATGATAGCACTTTCGAATATTAATGCTTATACACTGAACTCAAGGAATTAGAAGCTTGCATTGTATATGTTTGAGAAGCAAAGGTCCTCAGAACTGTCTAGTCCATTTTGTTGTTGGATACTCAACTCAGAAACCTTCTTCCCTTGTGTTGATCTTGGGGTAGAAGAAGATGGTTCATCCAGATTTCTTCCTGATTCCTGGATATTGTTCAGGATCCTGGCAGCATTACCCTTATATTATCTCTAAATCCCCCCCCCACACACATGAATGTTAGGATTTTTAATGAAAAGGATATGGCACTTGTGAGATGGTTGGGACATCCTATGGCAGTGATGGCGAAACTATGGCACGTGTGCCGGAGGCGGCACTCGGAGCCCTCTCTGTGGGCACACGTGCTGTTGCCCCAGCCCCACCTCCCCCATGGCCTCCTCCTCCCCATCAGCCCCCCTGGAGGAGAGTAGCCCCCAAGCATGGCCCACGTGGAGCAGTGAAGCCAAGGTAATGGCAGCCAGGCAACGTAGAAAAGACTCTGCCCTCATGCCCCATCACGCACAGTTGATGCTGTGGGGCATGGGCAGAGGCCGTGGCCACCATGGCGCTGCTGGGCTGCCTGGGCAATCTGCGGCGGGCCCTGAAGGCGGTGAGTGGCCCTGCAGGCAGGCAGGGTGGGGGTGGGGTAGGGGGTGGAGCGAGGGTTGGCCAGTTTTTGGGCATCGGTCTCTAAAAGGTTCGCCATCACTGTCCTATGGAAAAGAAAAAGTTCAATTTTCTATAAATTGATGCTGGAAAGAGGTTTGAATTATTTATCTTTAATATTTAGCTTTCAAAAGTACTTGCAATCTTTTTGCTTTTTATCAGATTTTATAATGAAGTAAATCACTACTTAGGGAAGAAATGTGCAGGACATGTTTTTTTTTTTTTTTAATCTTGTCCTTTCCAAATCTAACATTCTTCTATTTCCCTCAATCCTTCTATTTCACTCAAAGTTGCTAAATGTAATCATCTTGTCTAGTTCATCTTCTTCCTGCATCACATCTCTAAATATGTCAGCTTTTTCTTCCTAATAATCACCTAAATTATCCTTTGTAATAATTATCTCAGGGGAGAAATTATCCAGTAATTCAGGACTGATTGAGATGTTCTTTTTGTAGTCCACAATAAATAATTCTAAATCCATACTTCAAAGGTTTCCAGCTTCTATTTCTCTTTCTCACTTTCCAGCTTTCACAGCTGTATATTACTACTGGAAAGATTGAACAACTGTCATGGTTCCGACAGACAGAGACAAATAAAGCAGAACTTCGAGGCTTGCAAATTCCTCAAAGAACATGTTTATTGATACAAAGTATAGGCATTTCAAAAGTGAAACCAAGTCTGAAGAGATGTATCTCTCTCTCTCTCTCTACCACTACTGGACCAGGGCGGCTCTTTTGGAACAGGTCTTAAAGTGGATTCTGACACAGGTTTTAAAATACTGCAGTGAAACACAGGATGAACTTTCCCCAACAATCGCGGAAACTTTAACTCCGCTATCACTGGGTTTATGATCCTGACAATGGGAAAAGGACCAAGGAATTTTGGACCCAATTTTTGCTGGGCAATTTTAACTGTAGATATTTCATTGAAAGATGAACTAATTGTCCAACATAAAAAGGGTTTTGAGGGGAATGTCATTTGTCTGCTTGCTCCTTGTAAACCTTTGTAGATTTAGTCAATGCTTTCTTCACGTTCACCCAACCCCCCTGGAAAGATGTCACCCATTGGTCCAAGGTCTAGGAAGTAGGTGGCTCCTGTGGGAACTTAGGCATGGGCACAAAATCTCTACCCATCACTATTTTGAATGGGGTGAGACCAGTACTACTGTGCACAGTATTATTATAGGCTACCTCTGCAAAAGGTAAAAGGTCATCTGGTAATTTACGTAACATCTGAGATACTGTTCCACCATTGCATTAGCTTTTTCAGCAGCTCCATTAGTATTCGGATGAGAAGCAGATGAAAGCCCCTGGGGGGACCCAATCAGTTTAACAAAGTCCCTTCAGAATTTTGCAGTAAATTGTACTCCTTTGTCAGAAATAATCTGCTTGGGGCACCGTGGAGTTGGTATATGTTCTGCAAAAACAGTTTGGTTAGTTCAATAGGTCAAATAGATCAATCACAGTCCATATCACAGTGTTTTCCTTGCTCTCAGGCAACTCTACAATGAAATCCATGGCTATCTCCTCCCAAGGCTGAGAGGGGTCAGCCACTTGCTGCAGTTTCCCAGGATGTTTCTTCATGGTAGCACAAGTGGCACAACTTCTTACACAACTCTCAATGTCTTTTTTCATTTTTGGCCACCAGAATTGCCTCCGCACTAGATGCAATGTTTTTAAAAATCCAAAGTGACACACTTACTTAGCATCATGGCTTACTTAGCATCATGACTGCAACACCTGGAGTCTGGGGCTTTCTGGGAGGTATAACTTAGAACCTTTCCAAACTAATCCCCCTCTTAAAGTCAATATAGACCTGTTATCTTTAAATCAGGTATCAGTCTCTATCTTTTCCTTTAGTTCCTTTAACGATTGATCGTCAGAACCCGTAGGGGGTCTCTGTGTGTGTGCGCACGCGCGCGCGTGCGTGATCTGGTTGTTATTTGGAAAGTGGATTGCGGCAAAGGAATAATGGAGTTAATTACTTCCTCTCTGTTGCTCTTGAACTGGGGCATTCTAGACAAAGCATTCGCCAGAAAGTTCTTGCCTCCAAGAAAATATTTTAAGGTGAAATTAAAACGGTTGAAGTATTGAGCCCATCGAACTTGCTTGGGGAATAATTTACCAGGGGTCTTGAGAGCCTCCAAGTTTTTGTGATCAGTCCACACCTCAAAAGGTAATTCTCCCCCTTCCAAGAAATGATGCCAAGTCAGCAATGCCCAACGAATTGCAAAAGCCTCTTTTTCCCAAATCCCAAATACCTCCTTTTGGTCTCAGTTAATTTCCGGGAAGTGTAAGCGCAAGGTTGTAATTCTCCTCTGTGATTTTTTTTTTTGTAACAGAACGGCACTCACGGCCACGTCGCTTGCATAAGCTTGAATGATGAATTGTTGCTCAGGGTCAGAGTGTTTAAGCACTGGTTCAGCTGCCAAGAGTCTCTTTAGGTTTTCGAATGCCGCCTGGCATTCTAATGACCATTGCAACGGCTGACAAGGTCGGGGTTCCCCCCCCCTGCCTGTTTTGAGTAAGTTGGTGATTGGAATGGCTATCATTGCAAAAGAAGAAATAAATTGAGGATAAAAGTTGGCAAACCCTAGAAAACCTTGAAGCTGTTTGCAGGTGTGTGGGGGTTGCCGATCCAAAACTGCTTTGACTTTGGCAGGATCCATTTCTAATCCCTCATTCGAAATCCTATATCCCAGGTAGTTGATGCATGTTTGGTGAAATTCACATTTTGACAGTTTTGCATCCAGTTTGGCTTTCAACAGTTTTCTTAATACATCACAGACTAATTTGATGTGCTCATCCATGGTTTCAGTGTAGATAAGGATGTCATCAAGATAAACCAAAACCCCTTTGTATAAATTATTGTGGAGCACTTGATTTATCAATTGCATAAATACAGCAGGGGCCACTTGCAGTCCAAAAGGCCTCACTTTAAATTGGAAACTCCCCAAAGGGCAATTAAAAGCTGTTTTCCATTCATCCCCTTCCCTAATCCGGATCCGATAATAAGCTTCTCTTAAATCCAGCTTGGTAAAAAAAAATTCCTTTTGCCAGGTGGGCTAACATGTCTTTCATCAGGGGGAGTGGGTATGTATTTCCCATACTGACAGCATTGAGAGATTTAAAATCCACGCATAATCTAAGAGAGCCATCTTTCTTTTCCTTGAAAAGCACGGGAGAGGCTATGGGTGATTTGGCTGGCTCAATGAAACCCCTAGCTAAGTTTTATCAATGTACTGTCTTAGTTCTTTCATCTCTTTGGGTATCATAGAGTACATCCTTGGTTTGGGGAGCTTGGCACCGGGCAGAATTTCAATAGCACAGTCTGTAGCCTGGTGTGGGGGGGAGGATGTCACATTCCTTTTCACTTAAGGCTTTTGCCAAATCTCAGTACTCAGTAGGAACAAGTTGAATCCCCGGCAACTTTTTGGCTACAGTTTTCAGGATTTCACGGGACTTCCCATGAATTTCGCAGATGGCCAGTGTCTTTGTTTTATCATCAGTCTCAGATGGGGAGGGTCCTGTCCCTAGTCTTAACTTGCACATTCCCTCCTCCCACCAGACATGAGGATGCCATTTGTCAAGCCCAAAATTACTACTTCAGTCATCTTCGGGACCACCACAAAACAGATGATTTCCCAATGCTGACCCATTTCTAAATATATGGTTTGGTTAGTTGTGTGGCAGGCGTACCTCTGATGAGAGACCCGTCGGCCATAGGATGAGGCAATAGCTTGGCTCGGATGCCCAGTTTCAGTAAAGTGGGTAGATTTGTTGAGCACCGAGAGCACCCCGAGTCTATTAGGACGCTCAAATTCATATGAGTTCCTGTTTTAGGCACTACTGTTCTGGTGGGAATGGCAAAAGGGCGAATGGGCTGACTCACCATGGGGTCTTCCTCTCTTTCTTCATCACTGTCAACGGTGCCGGCATCTGTTGCACCTCAGCTTGGGGCTTGGCTTCAAGCTCAGTGGGAGGGGAGGCTTCAACATCTGGACCTTGATATGCCCAGTTGATTCTTTCTCTCCCCCCTCTGGGAGCCCTTCGCGGTTTCGCGGCAGCAACTGGAACACTCCTTGGTTGAGGGTGAGGAGCGGGGCACTCCACAGCTTGATGACCCATCTGATTGCAGCGGTAGCACTTGATGGGAACCCTGGTTAGCACTTGGGAGATGCTGGTGGCTGCAGAAGCTTGGGGATGTCGGCCATAGAGGCGTTTCCCTTGGATGCATGATGGCTTGACTTCGGTGATGTTTGACTTTTTGGGATGATCCAATTCGATGTCTAGTACCATGCCATATGGTAACACTCACATAATAGATTAGGAAAACCTCAAATGATGCAGGCTTGAAGTAAGTCATGATCTAGCCCTTGTTCGAAGTAATTGACTAGTGATAATTAAAGCCACTGTTCCAACTGGTTAGCAGCTTTCCTGAGATCACGGA
>NW_015395947.1:11415-16982 GCF_001527695.2 Protobothrops mucrosquamatus | reverse complement strand
GTAGTCCTCAACTTATGACAACAATTGACCCCAGAATGTACATTGCTAAGCAAGGCAGTTGTTAAGTGAGTTTTGCTCCATTTTGTAAACTTTTTTTCCACAGTTGTTAAGCAAATCACCCAGTTGTTAAGTGAATCGTGCAATTATTAAGTGATTCTGGCTTCCCCCATTGACTTTGGTTGAGGAAGCTATCTGGGAAGGTGACCAAAGGTGATCACGTGACCCCGGGGACAATGCAACTGTCGTAAATACATTCAGAATCCAGAAAAAGAAATATTTTGGGGAATATGAAAAAGGCAGAATATATTTCCCCAAAGGAATAATGGAGAAGATCTTAAAAGGCAGAAATGTCTCCTACCCCCCAGCCAGAAAGCTCAGCAGAGGCCAGCTTTTAGAAACGCAAATTCAATAATCCTTTCAGAAAGGTTGGAGCCTTCCAGCTAGAAACTGAAGAGATTCGGAAGACAAAGACACCTAAAATCTATATACCCCACCCAAACTCTGAAAGACATGACCTTTGGGGACATAATAGGATTAATCCACCAATACCAAACGGGCACACTCAGACTCAGGTCAAAGTACATGACACAGGAAATACAAAGCTTCAAACAGGAACAGGAAACAACCTCAAGAGCCCCAGAAAGTATAAAAACCCACCACTCCCAGCTACATGTGGTCAGCTTTCCCAGAGCCACTTTCTGTCTGGCTCTCCTCTTCAATAAACTGCAACCTTCTTTCTAAAGCAATCTCCATTTTGATTATTCCCGGCTTGGACTGGACCCTGATGAAGAATTTTCTTTTGATACCATGACCCCAGGGATGTTGCAACAGTTATGTGCAAAAGTCACTTTTTTCAGTGCCATTGTAACTTTCAACAGTCACTAAACAAATGGTTGTAAGTCAAAGACTACCTATAATTGGAGAAGGGTGGCAGCATGTAGGACCTTCTTAGGAGCAGTACTGAATACCATACTTCATGAATTGACCTTAAGGGAAGGGAAAGACTTTAGCCTCAGAGGAACAGGTTAGAGCTTATATGGATGAACACAGTCAATATAATCCAGTGTGCATGGATTGGGTGTGTTCGTAGGTTTGTGACTCAAAGATGGTCCTGAGGAGAATATAATTAAATCTTTCCAGAACTGGTGCCTTACAATGCTGTTGTTGTCCAGCTAGTAAAACACATTTAAGTATCACCAGATGAGAGAAGGCTGTTATGATCCATTGGAGCAAAGGTTTAGAGCAGAATTATAAGCAATTTGCATTCCATGGACTTCATGGAGTTCTAATCTTCCCCCTCTTTCTGCTCCCCCCCCAAAAAAGGATGCTACCAAAATTTCCACTATTTTAAAATAAGTACAAAGGTTTAATATTCCAATTTTATTTGAAGAACAAATCCGAAAACTGAAAGGCAGAGCCAAAAATTCTATCCTGCCATCTCCAGTATTGTCTCTGCCACATCATGACATTTTTGGCTCTCAGTCAGAAGAAGCTGCCCCATTTATTTAGCGGAATTATTTGGGATGGCTAGGCTTTTTTAGCCTTTGTTCAAATGCGCATGCAGGATCTCTGTTAAGAAAGAAAGGCATCTTCTCCACCTAGAAGATACGTTGGATAAACCGGGGATTTCGGTCTAAGTTGAGAAAAGACAGCAAAACTGTAAACGTTACAATGTGTTTTTCTTTAGATTGTACTTGGCATCTGAGTGATGCCAAACCTGTCTGAGATGTGTGTAAACTTCCCCCACCCCCACATCTTCAAGCCAAGCATTGCTGATGAGGAAATTAGTTCTTTGATCCAACTATAGCTGTATGCCTGGGAACTAAGGTGGTGTAAATCAAATGTTCATAAGCTGTTTAATTTGCATAAAGTATTTTGCCTATAGAAAGAGTGGAGACGTGCACTTCCCTGAGTGCAAAGATCTTTCATTTTGACCTGCAGTCAGCACGGATCATTGGCTGTTGGTGTAGCTACAGAACTCTAGGCACTTAAGAGAACATGAAAAGGGTTTTTTTTTTTTGAAAGGCTTCAGAGACTCTGGAATTTTAGGACTCTCTACAGTTCTGATACATGACCTTGAGAATCTCCCTCAGCTTGGATGACTCTGCCTGTACACGGTTCTTTGCAGTTTCAGCTTTTCCTTGATCTCCTTGGAGATGCTAAAGATTGGCCTGGGACCTTCTGCCTTCAAACAGTATGCTCTGCCTCTAAGCTCGGACTTCAAATATCACAGTAAGTACGCATCAGAGGTATTCTACTGGTCGAGATTAAATGGACATATTGGCCTACAATCCCCACAGTGCTTTGTCACGTAGGCTTACAGGAAGTCATAAGAACTGAAGTCCCAAGCCTGGGGAAGGCCCTGTATTATCTACTCCACATGGTATTCAAGGCAGGATGTAATTGTATCTGTTGAGGCCCATCCTCGCTCCTGAGGATGTGAATTTCTATTTTGCGTATCTTGGACCTTGCAGTGCCCAGCTCCTGGGTACCTAATGTGTAATCCTGGAGGGACCCGTAGAAAGCTCAGCATCCTAGTTGCTAATACTTTTGTCCCCTTTGTCTTCTCTCCCTTCAAGCCAGGAGGAGGTACTTGTAAGAAGGCAGATGAATGTTGCAAAACTAAATTTTCTCTGCTTCCTAGCAACAGTCATCACGGTGCCAGAGTGGGGGTGGGAGGGACACATCAGGGTATCACACACCCCCTTTCCTGCTTCCCCAAGCCTCATGTTATTTATATTGTGTTGACATCATTAGAATCCAATCCCTGTTTCCTATGGGAGCCTGTACTGCTCCGGTATGATTGTTGAGGGTGTGACATACAGGCAGTGTTCCCACACAAAAATGGAAGCAAACTCAGCTCTTTCACATATATGCACAAAAGAGAACAGGAAAACAACTGCACAATGGATACAAAACTGAGTATAGCTTATGTGGACTCTCTCTCTCTCTCTCTCTCTCTCTCTCTCTCTCTCTCTCTCTCTATCTATCTATCTATCTAATATCTAGCTATCTACACACACACCACTACCACATCACACCCCACCCATAGTTATATTAACTGGCAAATGAACAAACACACAAAACAGAAACATATGTCTGCCTTTTTATTTGGCAAAGGAAATAAATGGAGAGGTGTAATGCGAAGAGAAACTTTAAGGCTCAAGAGTTTACTAATTTGGATTCTTCCATATGAAAGATGTGTTTGTACAACACCAAAATTGCAGACGAGGGCTACCAGACCTGAGCTGCATAAATTCAAATGGCGGAAAAGATTTAAAGCTTCCCCTTGCATCTGTTGTGTGGATGTCCAGATCATGGCATCTCCCTCCTGTCTTTCTCTTCCTATCTCATGGTAGCTTTCCCAGATCTGGCACTTCCAAATACATTTGGACTATAATTCGCAATATTCCCAACCAGCATGGCTAAAAATGATTGAGAATTAGAAGAACTAAGAACTAGCAGGCAACTATTGTTTATTAATTAATTTTGTTCTAAAACTACCCCAGGATTACTCAAGGCAAATGTTGGCAATGTTTGTAGTATTACTTTTTTAAAAAAAAAATCCAATAAAAACAAAACTATTGAAAAAATATGAGTAGTAGAATTTCAACCACTACTAGCAGAACATATTATTAGATCATATTCATTTGTGGAAAGCTTGCCTCAATAAATAAGCTTTGTTCAGAATATCCTAAATCTTAACAGGGAAGCCACCATTTTGCCCCCTCAAGTTGTTTGTTTCCCAGCCCCCAAGTTATTTGGGGGCTGGGAAACAAACAACTTGAGGGGGCAAAATGGTGGCTTCCCTGTTTATTTGGGAAAAACCTCAGATTCCATATCAAATTCCCTGCCAGTTCTGCTGATGTGGGAGAAAGCCATTCTGAGATAAAGAATTCCCTACCTATGATGGAGAGATCAAAAACAAGAGGTTTGTTTTTGAGGCCCAGGAGAATTTGAAACTCATGGCTTGAAGAGGTTGGGAGAACTGGGGCTCTTTTACCATTCAGGGTCCAAGTTCAAGCAAAGGATGAGGCAGAAAACTCAAATTCATTCCAGTTGTGTCCCATTTTTCCTTTATAAGACTATATGATGCACTCAGTGTGTGCTTCTCCCATTCTTTCCTGCAGCAACCCTAAGAGGTGAATAACAGAATAATAGACTTGGAAGGGACCTTGGAGGTCTTCTAGACCAACCCCCTGCTCAAGCAGGAGACCCTATACCATTTCAGAGAAACAGCTGCCCAATCTCTTCTTAAAAATACCCAATGGTGGATATTCTGGAACAAGCCATTCCACTGGTTAATTGTTCTGTCAGGAAACTTCTCCTTAGTTCTAGGTTGGTTCTCTCTTTGATTAGTTTCCATCCATTGCTGCTTATCCTTTGACCCCCCCTCTTCCTTGTGGCAGCCCCCGAAATATTGGAACACTGCTATCATGTCACCTCTAATCCTTCCTTTCATTAGATTAGACATACCCAGTTCTTGCAACTATTTTTCATACTAATCAGCTCCCTAATCATCTGTGTTGGTCTTCTCTGCATTTTTTTCTAGAGTCTCAACATCTTTTTTATATTGTGGCGACCAAAACTGAATGCAGACAAGTGTGGTTTTATGACGGCATCATAAAGTAGTATTCACACTTCACGTGATCTTGAGTCTGTCCCTCTATTAATGCAGTCTAAGACTATGTTGGCTTTTTTTGGCGGCTGCAGCACACTGCTGGCTCATATTTAAGTGATTGTCCACTAGGACTCCTAGATCTCTCTCTCAATTAATGCCATTGAGCCATGTACTGCCTATTCTATACCTGTGCATCTAAGTTCAAGTGTAATAGTTTTCTCACCATTGAATTTCATTTTGTTAGATAGGACCCAGCGTTCAAGTGTGTTGAGATCCTTCTAGATCAGTGTTTCTCAACCTTGACAATTTTAAGGCATGTGGACTTCAACTCCCAGAATTCCACAGCCAGCATTGCTGGCTATGGAATTCTGGGAGTTGAAGTCCACATGCCTTAAAATTGTCAAGGTTGAGAAACACTGTTCTAGATCTTGAGCCTATCTTAACTTTTCAGGGTTAGTCTGAAAAAGAATGACTGACCCAAAGTCATCCACTGAATTTTGATAGTTGAAGGTCAATTTTGATTTTGTGGATGCCAAACAAGTCCAACACCGAAAACACCTCTCACAGAAAAGACGAACTCGGACTCGTGGGATCACTATAATCTATATAACTTCTATCTCTGGCCCCTTCCAGATCCTTGCTGAGATCCAATCTTTTTCTCAGCCTTTCATCATCTCTCTCAAAGCCCCAGCCCAGCCCGTTTCCTCCCATGTATCCTGAACTCCCCCACTGGCATCAGCTGATCAGAGAGAAGTACTTTTTTTCCTTTCCACAAGGTTATAAAATAGCATTTGGCGTTTTCAGTAGAGCTATTCTACAACTCCTTTGTCTCATTGTCCATGCAGATTTTTACAGACTATTGCTACTAAGCAGGTCTACCAAATCTGAATTGCAAAAAGATGGGGATGACCAGATGGCAGTAAAGAAGAATTAAAAGTTTTCTGTA
>NW_015395947.1:0-8991 GCF_001527695.2 Protobothrops mucrosquamatus | reverse complement strand
AGGCCTTCCGGAAAGGCCTGTGACTGAGAAATGCAGCCCTGGCTGCAGAAGACGCTGCAGAAGAAGTGGGCTGGTGAGGAGAGGCCTGGCTGCCAAGATAAGGGGGTGTGGGGCGTATGGGGCAGCTCCTCACACCTGCCCTAGCTTGATTTTTAGGTGTGTGCCTTGCCCCAAAACTAGGGCTTATTTTTGGAGTAGGGCTTATATTAGGCCCACCCGCCAAAAATCAAGCTAGGGCTTATTTTCGGGGTAGGCCTTACTTTCGGAGAAACACAGTATCGCAGTGAGAAAGCAACAAATTGTTCACAATTTTCTCCATCTTCCTCTCTATATGCATTATGTTCCTTCATCCCTAGAAAGACTGATTTTTAAGAAAAAAACTTTATTACAAGTAGTACTCTACTTAGCAACAATTCATTTAGTGACCATTCAAAGTTAGCAATGGCACTGAAAAAAGTAACTTAGGACGGTTTTTCACACGACTGTTGCAGCGTCTCCATGGTCACGTGATCAGAATTCAGATGCTTGGCAACTGGCATGTATTTATGATGGTTGCCGTGTCTGTCATGTGTCTGATTAACGAAACACTTCAAAGAACTTTCAGGCATTTTTTTAAACTAAAAAGCCTTTATTAGTATTACAGAGTGTCAGCACGGCATGGTGGAATGCTAAGATCTGAATTTCCCTTCCTTTGCTCATAACATTCCAGGCATTTCCCCTCCCCTATTTTGGGGTCATGATTCACATCTTCCAATTAACTTGGAGGGCAAAGATTCACTTCCTTTTCTTTTTCCCGGGCTTTCCTTATATTCTCCTCCCCTTTCGCTGTCACCCGATTTAACTCTAAAAATACCAGACAGTTCTGCATACATTGTCAAAGCAAGAATATTCAATATTAGCAGCGTTGACAGTGTCCCTGGGTCATATGATCACCTTTTGCAACCTTCTGACAGGCAAAGTCAACATTTGGGGAAGCCAGATTCGCTTAACAACCGTGTTACTAACTTAACAGCTGCAGTGATTCACTTAACAACTGTGGCAAGGAAGGTCAAAATTCATTTAACAAATGTCTCGCTTAGCAACAGAAAATTTGGGCTCCATTGTGGTTGTATGTCGAGGACTAACTGTAACTGGCTCTGAAGCCATGTGTCTGGCCCAGGGAAAGCAGTTTTCCCAAAACTCAGAACAAGAAAGATCTGCAAATAATGAGAGAGCTAACTGGGCTGAAGCTGTGTTTAGGGCTGAGGAGAGATATTCTTTCGCTAACCTGAAATTAAAAACGAGTGAGTGGCTGGATCTAAACCAGTGGTTCTTTTTAATGCCGCGACCCCAACCGGTCGTAAGTCGAGGACTAAACCGGTCATAAGTCGAGGACTAAACCGGTCGTAAGTCGAGGACTAAACCGGTCATAAGTCGAGGACTAAACCGGTCATAAGTCGAGGACTACCCAACCGGTCGTAAGTTGAGGACTTTCCCTGCCCGGGAGCGCCGTGCATGCGTGGTTCCGCCCCCTGCGCCGGCCGAGGCGTAGCTGGCAAGCGGCAGAGACGGAGCAGGCTGACCACCAGCTGGCCCAGCCCAAGGGAGGTAAGGCACCCGCCGGAAAAGGGGGAAAAATGGCGGACAAAAAAATGGCGGACAAAAAAAATGGCGGACAGCCTTGCTTGGTAACCCCCATGAAATGGTCGATCGACCCCAAATGGGGTCCCGACCCACAGGTTGAGAACCACTGATCTAAACCAAACAGCCACCCTAACTCTTAAGAAGCTTCTTTCTTTGCTTGCAAGTTTCTGTATGTAGCAAAATTTGCTCTGGTGATTAGATTGGTGTCTGGTGATTATTCAGTACCGTTATTTCTTGAATATATTGATTTGGGATGTTATTGCAGCAAAGAGATGAATACCTGTGTATTGTGCAATTGCTCCAGCTGCAGAATGTCCTTTTGCTGCCTTCCCTAAGGACAATCTGACCTCAGTTGTATTTTTTCCTAACCAAGCTTGAAAATACCTTAACTGAAAACATTGCTGTGTTGGAGGAGGAACACATATTTTAGAAAATGTGCAAGTGCTGGAAACTGTGATTACCCAATAACTAGTACTTGCTGTTTGGACAGCTGATGCCAAAACAAATCAATCCTTAGTTTTGCTAAGCATGTAGCAGGTAGATCTGTGAAATTGTGGTACCCCTTGAACTCCATACAAAAATATTTCTGTGTCCTAAAGCAGGGCTTTTCAACCAGTGGTACGGGTACCACCTGTGGTACATTGGCACCTGGCAGGTGGTATGCGACCATCCTAGAAAAGTGGTAGTGAGGGAAGGGAATGAGCTGAACTGGTGGCAGCACCACACAAGCCTGAGTGAGAGATGGCTGGAGATGCAGGGCTGTCAGGGCTCAGTGGAAGCGCCAGGATCAGTGCCGCTTTTCAGCTGATCGGTGTTTCTTCGGGGCTGTCAGGGCTCAGTGGAAGCACCAGGATCAGCGCCAGGCTCCAGCTGGAGCTTGGCGCTGATCCTGGTGCTTCTGCTGAGCCCTGAAGAAGCACCAATCAGCTGGAAAGCAGCACTGATCTTGACACTTCTGCTGAGCCCAGAAGAAGCGCCGATCAGCTGGAATGTTTTAGCATCTCCAGGGTCTTGTGATTTACATTCAGATGCTTGGCAAATGATTCATATTTATGACAGTCACAGTGTCCCAGGGTCATGTGAAGTGACCAAAACCTGCTGCAACCACCCAGCAGACGGGGGGGAATAAAAACCAAACACCCCCCTACCCCACCGCCACTGCCAATCCTTGACAGAAATGCTCACAACAATGAAAACCTCGGACAGGAGGAAGAGCGCCGCCGGGCACTGTCTTGCTCGGCTGTGGCTTGGGGGGCACTTTTTTCAGTGCCATTGTAACTTCGAACAGTCACTAAGCGAACTGTTGTAAGTCGAGGACTACCTGTACTTTATTACTTTTTTCCTTTTTTTTTTTTGGTCATCAAGTTTTTGACACCTTGCTAGGCGACTGGTGGTACTCGGATATTGCCATATCCCAAAAGTGGTACAATGGGTGAAAAGGTTGAAAAGTCCTGTCCAAAGGGATAAAATGCATCAAGAAATTGTTCCCAGAGTCCTTGTCAAAGAGAACCAGAGATTCTTCCTCCTTAAAGTATATACCCAACTACTGCTTTCAGAACTAGGTCAGCAAATAGCATTTCCCCTATATTTTTATACATTTATTAAAGATTTAAAAAAACAAGATTAAAAACTAATACAAACTAATGTAAAGTGAAAAGAAGAAATAAATAAAAGAGAAAGCTAAAAGTGCAAGAAAGGAAAAAACTAAAAGAAAAGAGATACAAAGAAACAGCTGTTGATCTTCTTTACAGCAGTTACAAATACAATTATAAATTTACCTCTTACTCTATGGTTACAACATAACTATTTTTCTATAATCTATTCTATATAATGATCAAAACCATAAATCGTAAGTTCATTGTTTTCTGTTTCACACAGAAAGTTTATAACGGGTTTCCAGTCAGCAGTAAATGTAGGTATTGTCTTTTATCAAAGAAGTCAATTTAGACATCTTAGCAAATACCAAATCTTTACCAACCTGTCCTCCATTGTGGATAATGTCGACTCTTTCCATCTTTGTGTATACAATAATCTTGCTGCGCTTATCATGTATAAAAACAAACATTCATGATTTTTTTAAATTTATGACTTATGGTTTTCCCCCGCCACACAAATCTTTCTGTTTAAATGGTGCATCAGTTCTCAAAACAGGTATTGTCTGAAAGAAAAACATCATTCTAGGCAAAACATTCATTTTTATCACATAAATTTTCCCCAGCAATGACAGATCTCCCATCTTAACAGATCTTTTTAAATTTCATTCCATTTTTTAACATAATTATGTTGAAATAACATACAATTTATATTTGTCATAGTGATACCTGGCTACTTTATCTTCTTTTCAATCTTAAAATCCATTGTACTCATCAATTCTGTTTGATTTTCTATCTTCCTGCTTTGTTAACATCTTTTTCTTTTGTTTATTAATCTTAAAACCTGCTAATGTACCACATTCTTTTAATTTGCCCATTAATATTTCAGTTACTTTTACAGGCTCTTTCAGAACCAACACCAAGTCATCTGCAAAAGCCCTTAACTTGTAATCTTTATTCTCACAGCTCTCTCATTTTGTATCTCTCTATATATTTCTATATATTCTCTAATCTTGTCTTATATCTCTTATATCTCTATCCCATCAATCAAAATAATATTTCAAGAACCAAAATAAACAAGAGAGGAGATGGTGGGCATCCCTGTCTTGTTCCTTGGTTTTGTTAGGTCACCATTAACAGTTATTTGTGCTTTCTGGGAAGTATAAAATGATGTTACCTTTTTTTATAAAATTCCATCCAAAATTCATACCTTTCAAAACAGCAAAGCACAGTTCAAACTGTCAAAGGTCTTCTCTCCATCTAAGAAAATCAATGTAGGTTGTTTTTTATTACATTGATCCAAATAGTCCAAAATGTCCAACACATTTCTAACATGGTCCTTTACGTATCTTTTAAATAAAACCCCACATCGATCCTCATAAATGGGCAATGTTTGATTCACAGGATGGCTGTTATTCTACACAGCATCTAATTTGCAGCCAACAGCCTTCCAAGTTCATACAGCCAAAATCTGGCTGTAAAGTGACTGATTTCTGATAGTGGAATTAGCTCACAAACACCACACCCCTCCAATTTTTGTTGTAAAAACAAAGGTGAGAATGGGAGTAGAACTTTAGATGTTAAACTATGCTAGTTCTTACTTATACTATCCCCTTCCCCCAATGAAATTCAACTAAATTCAACCATACATTTGCTATTAAAATTTTAACTTTTCATATTTGACGCCATGACTTTGGGCTGTTTTTTTTCAAGTTTTCAAGAAGTAAAATATGAAGATAGAAATGGCCTTTGTGCCCCTCTCTCCCCACTGATTACACTCAACTTGACAAAAGATAAGCCAAAATAATTCAGGCCCGCCAATTCCCATGGCATTACAACCAAGAGGTTATACTGCAGCCTTCAAAAATCACATGCTAGACATATATGGCAGAGTAAATTCCGCTAAAGCTTCCACACTTCACATTGGACAAGACCATTTCAGATGGTCTGTCAGGTTCCAGTTTTGGAATAGCTGAGATGGAGTAAGCAAGCAAAAAAACAACAACCATGAACAAGTCTTGATTCAACTTCTGAAAGTCTTCCTTGGTGATATCAGTAGAAAGTATGCACTTCTCATGTCTGTGGTTTAATCAGACATCCTAATAGATCAACACATATTGTATTATGAAGGATGAATTTCCTCATGTCAAAGCAACATATTAAACTTTTCAAACTGAGCTATAGTTGTACTGAAATAACAGGATGTATAATTTATACACTGCAGGATCCAATCTGGGTCAGTCACCAGAACCAGAGTTTTAGTCTTCTGAGCTTTTGGACACTTGCTGGAGTCTATCCTCAGGGAACTTCTTTTTACTGGAACATTCTTGGATATCCTGGGACACGTATGTTTGCCTTCATTCGTACTTTATGCATTAAATCTTTGCTATCTATTTCTCAGATTTTGGATGTTTCTTCTCTGTACCTATTGCTTTATGGCTCATTATCATCGCCACAGTGAGATATGAGATAGTCTTTAAAACCATCCCAAATGGATTTCAAATGTGGGAAGCATGCTTAGCTACTGATATTGGAATGTTAAAAAAAACATTTCTGACTGTCATTAAAAGTGTAATGTCTTCTCTGAAAAGGCTTTTTTTGGAGGGGGAAGTGTTATATTATTTCAGGATGGTAATTGAAATGCACCAGAAAATCATATGGATCAAAGTAAAATCTGTTCCATATTTTGCTGCTAGATGTGCGCATCTAACACTATATGTTTTCCCATAATTTCCTCTATAGAACTCCATTGCACTTGCCAATCATTGCAGAACCACTAAATGATGCTTTTGTCTTAAACACTACAAAATTCTCTGAGTCCTGAATCAGAGGCACTTTTCAATGACCTTTGCAATACTTTTGGCAGTTGCATAATATATCATGAGTATATCCAGAATAAAAAGAGTCCCAAATGAACCTTGAGGACCTTCAAATGTGGCGAGTATTAGGCAGAATCTGCCCACATCAGAATTACTTTGTGTTCTAAATGTTTGTGGGTTTTTTTTCATAAGAATGTAGCTACAGTACAAAGGTATAATAGAGGTTTTTGTGCAAATACACTGATTTTTTGACTCATGGCACTTCTGATAGAACAGAGTTTTGAGAGACAATCATTTCATCGCTTCACTTCTTTTTCCACCGCTGCATTAAAGCAGAATCTAGGGCAGTAAAATTATTTGTCACTAGGTAGAACTGATTCATCTTCATGATTTGGGATTTAGGATGTGCAGTTCAAAAATGGAGAGAAGCCTTAAGAGAGAGAAGTAAAGAAGTAAAGAAGAGAAGCAAAGAAGAATGATTTTTAGCTCACTCCTAGGTCGGTTTACTTAGAAGTAAGTTCTCCTGAATCCAGTGGGATTTAAACCCTGGTAAATATGCATGAAGCTATGCTTCTATTCTGGGTTGGAGATGGAATAAAAATCATTGGCCAGTGTATGTGGGATGAGAGAATTCCAAGAAAAAAAAAGATGTGAGTTTACCAACCCAGAATAAGGGAGTTTCTCATATTGCTGGCTTCATCCTGGTTTCTCTCCCCCATCCCAACTTAGAAAGCAAAGCAGAGTTTAGCAAGATTAAATGGGACCTCACCTGGGACTTTTGAGATGATTGAGGGTTAGGGTTCGGGTTCTGGAGGTTGTTGGATATCATGCAGAGAATTGGCCAGAAGCCAGGAAGCTAGTGCCAATGGGAAAACCAAGCGAAGAGGAAAAACTAAAATGAGACTTAAGCAAAGCCGAGGTCAGAGCCAAGGAGTCTGTGGGGTAGAGCCCAAAACATGAAGCCTGTGAAAGGCAGGTCAGGAACCTTGTTCAGCATTTCAAACATACCACTGGGAGAAGCAAAACCATACTCGACTTAGTAGGCTGGAGAGAACAAATATTGCCCCTTCAAAACAATATCCCTGAATGATGTTGCCCCAAGTCCAAATAGCCACCTTAGATTGCTACAAAATTTTATTCTTTAGTAAAAAAAAATGGTAATTTTTACTAAATAATTTTTTTTTTTGCTTTCCTTCTTTGTTTCAGTTTTCCACGTCTGTTGAGCAGAGGTCAAAGCAGTAAGAAACCTTCAGCAGACAAGATCTTGTGGGAGGGTCTGGGGTTCCTTGGTAGAATCCAGGCTTTAAGTGCAAAAAGGTCCAGCCTGAATCCCCAACATTTCTTACTTTAACCTTCCCCAGCCTATGTGCCTTCTACTTGTGTGAAGTTCAGCTCCCAGCCAGTAAAACCATCATTCAGAATTCTGGGAATTACAATCTGCACAATTGCAGGGTATGCAAGCTGGAGAGGCTCCTTTTTGAAAATCTTGCAGACTTGCTGCCAGCAAGATAGATGAACCCTGATGGCTTAGTGATTAGAATGCAGTATTGCATGCTAACTCTGCCGACTGCCAGCAGTTCGTTCCTAACCAGCTCAAGGTTGACTCATCCTGCCATCTTTCCAAGGTTGGTAAAATGAGGACCCAGATTGTTGGGGGCATTATGGTGACTCTGTAAACCGCTTAGAAAAGGCTGTGAAGCACTACGGAGCGGTATATACGTCTTAGTGCTAGTGCTAGTGCTAGATGAGTTTACCTCAAAGTACCCTAGAGATGTATTGGATGATAGCTTCTAGATTGCCTAGTCCCAACAGCTCTGTAGTTTTGGAATTCTAGAAGGTACATACGCAACTGGAGGGTACCACATTGTGGAAAACTGATATTGGCACTACAGTATCGCTCTATATAAGGCATCATCATCATGGCCCTTGCTACACCCACAGCAGCCAACAGGCTTACTATTCTGTAAGAAATCCTATGCAAAAGGAGACCTGGCTTTCAATCATCACTTACCACAGTGTTTCTCAACCTTGACAATTTTAAGGCATGTGGACTTCAACTCCCAGAATTCCACAGCCAGCATTGCTGGCTGTGGAATTCTGGGAGTTGAAGTCCACATGCCTTAAAATGGTCAAGGTTGAGAAACACTGAATTCTCAGCAGCTAGCACCTATATGTACACCATTCTAGAGCTATCATGGGTCTGCTAAGAAGGGAACAAATATGAGCAATATGTGCTGCAGTTTTAAGGTAATCACGGGCCAAATCAAGCCCCAGTGAGCACGATAGAAACCAGATGTGAATTGCGCCCAAAATTATTGGTGCTCTCTAGGCTCTTGCTCAGAAAAGATTATTGTAAGATTTTTTTTTCTTCTCTCTCTCTCTCTCTCTCTCTCTCTCTCTCTCTCTCTCTCTGTCTCTCCATACAGCTGGGGAACCAAGAACGACAGCCCAGCCGCAGGATCGATGCATTCAAAGATGCAGCCTCTGCAGCACTTGCAAGCCGGTCTCTCCCCTTCCCTTTCCAAACACAGAAAGCGTGTGCTATTCCACAAGTGCAGAAGATCTAGGAAAAACGCACCCCTTCTCTTATTTCCACCCCCTCCCCCCTCCCTAAGAAGATTAAAGCCCCATTGTTCTCTTGCCAATTTTAGCCCATTAAGCAAGCTAATCACAAGGAAAGGCCATTATTGGCTGAACAACACGCTGTAAATTATTAATGCAAAAAGCAGGCTTGCATCTCTGGAGAGAAATCCTTGGACATCAGCCATCAGGGGTAGCCCCGGTTGTGGGAGCCCTTCTGAATGAGAAAGCAGCAACAGCACTCATCTATCGCCTGTGTCAGTGGGGGGGGGGGGGAGAGAGAGAGAGAGAGAAAGGGAGGGCACCTGCCAGAAGCCACCCTCCACCAAGAGGAAAAATGAAACACTCGTTCTTCACGGGGAGGAGCTGGCATTTTC
>NW_015395946.1:0-8993 GCF_001527695.2 Protobothrops mucrosquamatus | reverse complement strand
GGAATAATGCTTTAATGGGCTTTAATCCATGCATGATCTGATTCACCCTGAGAGTTCCACCAGTTGTACTCAAGGTTTATTGTATTTTTTTTAATTATACAGGCTTTCTTGTGAAACACAGATGCTTGTTTATTCAAATCAGTAGAGTACAGCATAGCAGTACTCATATTCTTGCTGAATGCTGCCTCTGCGGGCAACATTGTCCAGATACATGAGCTGATGTCCATGGATTCAATAATCTGTAATGGCTATTTATTACTGAAAATATTTTAAATACTCATAATAATGAGTAAATCAACTGGTTTCCTAAAAATTCACAATAAATACATACATGAACATAGCAAAAAATATCTTGATATTTTGATAGGTGCTAACAATAAATTTTACATTCCATTTTGTGAACCATATTCTTTTAGTTATCAGATTTCATTCGGTAATCAAGTGAAACAGAGGATGATTTCAAAGGTAAAACAGTACCTTGTGATTACTTTTTTACTATTCTTTTTTCCTCTCTTCTAAACAGACAAATTGTTGCTTGTTTCCATTTCCATTTCACTTTACCATTCTATATTAGTCAGTCTTTTTTATTATTTTTTATTTTATTCAAATACAAATAATACAAACATAACACATATAAATCTAAATAAAAACAGTATAAAAATACAAATACTACAGTGCACCCACACTTTCTTCTCGTATAACAACTAACAATATACAATATATTTCAATTGTGCCTTTATCCCCTCCAAAACAGCATGTATTCTTGAGCAGATTTATTTCCTTTGCCTTCCACCAAGACTGTTTTTATAAAATCATCCCATATTTCATTATAATTATTTACTTTAATCATCCCTTTTTTAAAGTTAATTTCTGCTGTTAATTTATCATTGCCATATTCCATATTTCATTATACCACTCATTTCTTTGAATATCCCAATTCCGTCTCCAATATTTAACCATCACTAATCTAGCTGCCATTATCAAATTTACAATCAATTCCTTTTTTGCTTCATTTATACCTTGTTTTTCCACCAGTAACAGTAATGCGATCCTTGGTGACATATCTAAATTTACCTTCAAAAGTTCTCTAATTTCCATAAACACCATGTCCCATATCTTTCGTGCGCTATCACAATCCCACCACATATGTTTATATGTTCCAATCTCTTTCTCGCACCTCCAGCAAATTTTTGTATATTTAACATCTATTTGATTTAATTTGCGTGGTGTTAGGTACCATTTTCATATCACTTTATATCCATTTTCCTTAACTTTAACTGACATATTCTTATATATTCTGTTCCAAATATTTTTCCAATCTTTATGGTTTATTTCTCCTAAATCTGTTTCCTAGATTAATTTTAAACCTTTTGCCTGATCTTCTAGTTCAGTTAATATTCTGTATATTAATATTAGTCAGTCTTCAACTATTAATCACTATAAAGTATTAAAAAAGACATTACAGATGAAGCCAAACTTGCGGAAATATATGTAATCTAATGTAATAAATTTATGTCAGTACAATCTACTTGTATTTTAATTAGTTCAATTTTAAAGTTTGTAACTGCCTATAAATTATTTTTTTCTGATCTGTGCATATGACACTTTAAAAAAAATAAGCAAAAGGAATTGGATAAGGGCTTAATTGATAGTAAGCTTTTCAAATTTGAAGACCAAAAGATGCATGTGGAGATGCGAATGGAGATGTGTAGCTTAATTATGAGATTCCTTAAACCAAATGAAGTTCTTTTAACCAGCACTGTAGATACAGAGAACAACCACTTAGTCTCTGGGAAGCAAAAAAACTCCAGCTATTTTACAGAATTGCAGATAATTTCTATGTGGGCACTTCTGCTGGCTCCAAAGCATCCCTTTTCTATCTCCTTTGAACCACAGCCTAGCTCAGTGATGGCGAACCTTTTAGAGACCGAGTGCCCAAACTGCAACCCAAAACCCACTTATCCATCGTTGGGTGCCGGGTGGGTGTGGCCCATTGGGTGGGCGTGGCTACAGTGGTAACGGCAGACTGGGTGGGACTAATAAGTTCAATCAGTCCCAACTTTGCAAGATCTTTTTTTTTCCGCGAGAAGTTGAAATTGACTGATTGATTGAACCTTTTTTTTTTGCACACGGCGGCGGAGGCCTAAAGCGAAAAGGTTTTATAAAACCCAGCTGAAGGCCTAGGACTGGGGCGACGGCACGTGTGCCCACAGAGAGGGCTCTGAGTGCCGCCTCTGGCACCCGTGCCATAGGTTCGCCACCACTGGCCTAGCTTTAATAGCTGACAAATGATATTGAACAATTCTAATATGAAAACATAATATTTGCTAAAAAATTTAAAGGCTAACTTCTCGAAAAAGCTAACACTGATCAGCTTTTAAATTTACTTATTCCTTGATTATTTGTCAGAATTATATATATATAAAACACCATTTCTCTCTGTTTTGGGTATCAATTAAAATAAAAGTAATGCTTATTGCCTTATCTATAATAAATAATAGGTCTGTCTTAAGAGAAGAAAATTTGAGGAATATAGCCTATATTTGCATAACACATCAGAAACTATCTGTTCTTCTCTGGATTGGAAGCTGGAAACAGGAACAGACCTGTTTAATATGTGGGTGGGAAATCATCAAGGAATATCAGCCTTGTTAGGCTGTGAAACTAAAATGATCTGGAAGAATATTATGTACCATTACCAAGAAAATTGCATAGAGTCAAAGTGGATAACAGAATTAACTACATTGCTTAAATTCACACAAAACCAGAAGGTAGCTGGGTTTAGCCTAGTGTTTTGCATGAAACCCATGATCTAACAGTGCTTCTAAAATATATCATGCATATAATGAACAGACGAGGGCGCTATCCAGTTATTTTTGACTGCTATTAGTTTTCATCTTTATTGTTAAGGGAAGAAAATATAATAGTATTCATGGGATACTTTCAGAGAGATTTGCAAGTTTCAATTGTTTCCAACTGTAACCCAGTTATTTTTCTGGGTAGACAAAATCATTTAATACCCATTTTGTGATAATGAATGTGTTTCTGAGTCAAATTTAACAATATAGACCCTATAATAATAATATGATTGCAATTTCAGTGATTTTTTTTAAGAAGACAAATCTTGGCTATCAAAGAAAACAGATCTTGACTGACAAACACTGTAAGAATTTTAGCACAAATATAGCAATGGAATTTGACCTAGAGAAATGTGCTACAATAGCAATAATGAAATACATACCAAAAACTCTTAAATGGCACTTAGAAAATCTGTGCATTGACAACATTTCTACCTAAGCAATAGTGGAGTGGACTCAAAGAGAATTAAAAGCCTTGGATAGGAAGATCAGAAAAACAATGACAATGAATCAAAGCCTTTATACATGCAGCAATGTTGACAGACAATAATTTCCAAGGAAAAGTGATGGGTGTAGAAGGTTGTAAGGACACCAGACAGTTGAAGAAGAAAAGAGGGCATTGGAAGATTATCTCAAGGACTGAAGTTAGTACACTATGAAGGCTTACTGAGTACTGGAGAGATGCAATGGGGCTCCAAGAAAGACAAATGAGACTTGGCAAGGCAAAGGATAACATGGCCAGTACATAAAAAAAAAAGGCCAAGCAGATAACAACAAGACTTAAAAATGGCTAAGAACAGGAAAGTTGAAGAAAGAGACAGAGGGGCAAATTCTGGCTGCACAAGACCATGGCTTAAGACAAATACATACAAAGACAGAATTGAGAAGAGAAGCAACTGCCACACAATACAGCAGATTAACAATTGCTAATTGAATGGTAAACATTGCAATATCTAAAGACAACACAATAGAAGAGAAAGAATTGGAGAAAACAACGAAATATAAAGACCTGCAAATAGAAGTAGAACAACTATGGCAAAATGAAGCAAAAATAATATCAACTGTAATAGGCACCTTGAGTGCAATTCCAAAATTTTTGGAACACCACTTGAACATCATCAGCACTGACAACATCACCATCAGTCAATTGCAGAAGGCAGCTTTACTTGGAATGGTTTCTATCCTGCAACAATAACTTAAATATTATTAAACAACACCTTCTGACTATCCCAGGTAAGAAAACAAAAATGCCAAATCCAATCTAAACATCTGATTGTGTGTGACCAACCGTAATTTATTAAAATATGTCACACACAACTCTGAATGACTCTGGATGGCTCACAACAAAAATATTACACTAAAATCAGTAAAACATACAAGCATAAAGATAAAAGATGGCAAATATGATGAACTAGCAACCAGTAAAGCTCTTGGAACAGAAATGTTACATGGGCATAGCAAGGCATGTCCACTGCTGTTCACATTGCTGCATTCAGGGCCATTTGAAGCTTCCAGGAGGTCTTCAAGGGCACACTCATGTAAACTGTGTGATTTAGCCACAAGACACTAAGGCACGATGAAGCATTCCCTGAATTAGGAAAGAGTGGAACTAGTGCAGTGGTTCTCAACCTTTTTAATGCCGTGACCCCCAACCGGTCGTAAGTCGAGGACTAAACCGGTCGTAAGTCGAGGACTAAACCGGTCGTAAGTCGAGGACTACCCAACCGGTCATAAGTCGAGGACTTTCCCTGCCCGGGAGTGCCGCGCATGCGTGGCTCTGCCCCCTGCGCCGGCCGAGGCGTAGCTGGCAAGCGGCAGAGGCGGAGCAAGCCGACCACCAGCTGGCCCAGCCCATGGGAGGTAAGGCACCCACCGGAAAAGGGGAAAAAAATGGTGGACAGCCTTGCTTGGCGACCCCGTGAAATGGTCGATCGACCCCAAATGGGGTCGCGACCCATAGGTTGAGAACCGCTGAACTAGTGCATCAGATGGAGTTATAAAAAGGCTTTCATGGCCACACCTGACAACTGCTCTTTTAGCAGGAATTGTAAGTCCAGGAAAACCTGAGGACTGTCTACTTATACCTTGAAGGGTATAAAGTTACCCCATCCAAGGTCAAAAATGGAATATCCTCAGACCTGGGTGGCCCAATCACCACAGCCATTCAGTCTTGGTAGGATGGAGTGGGAGATGGTTCCTCCACCTCCAAGATTTGAAGATTTGGTCACAGAAATTAATCTTGTAATTAAGAAAATAATAGATGAAGATTTAACAAATGGAGTTAATGTTAGACCTTGCAAGAAACAAAGAAAATTAAAATATGATGTTCTTTAAAGGCAAAAACTCAAAAAATAATGTTACTGTGCTAGAATTTTAAGAATCTAGCCAGGCATCTGAACTGGTGTTTTCACATTTGTGGTGAAAATATTTGTGGTCTCTTGACACAAAAAACAAAGGACAGGAAAAACTACTTTATAACATTCAGACCCTGTGTCATTCAGAGTCTATTTGCACTTATCTCTTAATCAGTAAGAATGAAGTATTTGAGAAATTCAAATTGTTCTATGTCATGTAGAAAATAAATTGAAAAAAAAGAAAAGAAATAATTATAGTCTGATAACAGGGAAGAATATTGCAACCAAGAATTTGAAAAATACAGTAAAGATATAAAACATAAAAAAATAAATTTCAGCCCTGAGCAAAATGGGATAGCAAAAAATAAAATAAAATTAAAAAGTCAAAGCTTTCTAATTATGATGAGATACCTCTTGCTAGATGCAAGACTGCCAGACAATCTTTGAGTAGAAGCAACACAGCTACTTATTTGCAAGACTGTTTATAAACAAAAAGATATAGATAAAGCCCTATCTAAGTTATGGAATGAGAGAAAATCAAAAAGTTATTTGGATGCAAAACTTATGCGTATATATATTCCTAAAGAAAAAGAAGGAAAAACTAAACTGCAGATCTAAAGTAGGAATAATGCTGAGTTATTAAACAGGAACAAAAAGCTATAACATTTTGGACTTAAACACTGGAAAAGTAAACATTTTCTCATTTTTATGAGAAGAAAGGATAATGCAAAATAAGCTGCAATATTTACATAATAGTGCAAACTGGCCTAGTTTTGCAACAATAATGACATTGCAGAATCAGATGGGATTATCAAAAATGAGTTTGAGAAATATATTTATATCTATATAAATAAAAATGTAAATGTTCGTTTGTTCAAAATTTTAAATCTCCGAAAGTTCTTCACCGATTGCTTTGAAATTTTGACACAACGTTGCATTCAAATACGCACGTGTTTTTATATACCTATATTATATAGATGTCACACCTGTGACAGGTAAAACATGTTTTTTGAAAAATAGCGCCATCTGTTGGACACTTTGAAATTGCCATTGAACATGCAATTCATTGAAACTCCCACATGCAACATTTCCAAAGCATCCGGCATGAGAAAAGTATTGCAGAAATGCAAACTTATTGTTTGGGATGAATGCACAATGGCGCATTGAGACTGAGCCACAGCAACGCATGGCCGGGTACAGCTAGTTATAAATAAATATGTATAAACCCCATCTGAGTGAATATATTACACAGTTAGAGCCAAGGATGTGCCTGATTCTAATTCATGGAAATAAGTACAAGGATTACTAGCAACTGAGGCACAGAAGTGGATAGTAACTGCCTAGGAAGAAACTGAATCCTTACATAAAAATAAAACATGGATTCTTGTGAAATTACCAAAGGGCAAAAAAAGAAAAAAAAAGCTGGAAGTGTTTTTCAAAACAAGGCACACTGTTCACAGACACATTGTATGGAACTTCATGGCAAAGGTCTGCATGAAAAATGTGGTGAGGATTACGACCAAGTTTTTGGACCAGTATTAAATATGCAAGCATCATTTCATTTTTCATTTCATTTTATTAAATTTATACCCCGCCCTTCTTCCGGAGGACTCAGGGCGGCTTACAGCCAGTTTAAAAACAATAATACAATACCATACAAATTTAAAAATGATTAAAAATAAATATTTGAATAGGCCGCTTCTACTAAAATTTTGTTAAAACCAATTAAAATACCCCTAGGCCAGTCCTGCCCGCTGAAATAACCAAGTCTTGAGGGCGCGGCGGAAGGAGGGGAGATCCGGAATCACCCGGATCTCTGGGGGCAGCTCGTTCCAGAGGGTGGGTGCTCTGACAGAGAAGGCTCTCCCCCTGGGGGTCGCCAGCCGACACTGAAGTAGGACTGTGAGGCAGAAAGGCAGTGAGCCAACATGGGCTGACTGGACAGCTGCAAAAAGATTAAGCATAGTTAAAAGGAACTATGGACTTTAATTTAAAACAACCTATAACTAATAATCAAAATGTATTGGATGTACAGATTCTGATTGGGCTGAAGATAAATCTGACAGGAAATCTATCACTGGATATATATTCTTTAATGGGAACATACCCTTTGCCTAGTGCAGCAAGAAATGAAGCACTGTAATCCTGTCATTTACAAAGGCGGAATACAGGTGATCTTTACTTACTGACCACAATTGGGACCAGCAATTGTTGCTAAGCAACATGGTTCTTAAGGTAAATATTACACGATCACATTGGACTTAGGACATTTATTCCGTTGCACTCATAAAGTGAATCACTGCACGTTGCTAAGGACAACACGTGACAGCTTCCCGTCAGCTTCTTCATTGAGATCTAACCACTGGTGATGCAATGGTTAAAATACAGTATTCCGGGCTAATTCTGCCCACAATCTGGGGTTTGATTCTGATGTTCAAGGTTGACTCAGCCTTCCATTCTTCCGAGGTCAGTAAAAAGAGGACTCAGATTGTTGGGGGTAATATGCTGACTTTGTAAACCATTCAGAGAAGGCTGTGAAGCACTGTGGAGGGATATATATGTCTAAGTGCTACTGCTATTGCTATTGACTTTGCTTGTGGGAAGCTGTCTGTGAAGATTGCAGATAGCTATCAAATGACCATGGGATGCTACAACCATCATAAACGTGCTCCATTTTGAAGTGCCTAAATCGTGATCATATGACAGTAGGGATGCTATGACGACTGCAAGTTTGAGAACTGGTTATAAATCTAGTCACTGAATGAATCAGTCAATCAGTAAATAGTATCTGTACTGCTCTGTGGAACAAGTATACGTGGAACAACCAATTTGAACCAGAGTACATCAGAATAACATTAAGTGATTAGAATTGTAAACACAAAGCAGTGCGGACCCAATTTGAAATATATTGATATTAACTTACAGTAGGAGAGGGCCATGCAAGAAAAAGAGAAAAGAAACAGAAGTATTATCTAACTAATGATATGATGGCACATGCCTTGTAAAGTCACTGCCCAGGGATTGCTTCCTCAGGCTGAAAAAACACAGGGACTAGGGCTGTGAAATAACAGTGGTATAATCCATTCTGAAACACAGTCTGGGGTACTGCAATGATGAGAAGGGGAAATTGGATACTTTATCTGGATCCATCAGATTGTTTCCTTCATGTTGCAGAAGAATCACCTGGTGTCCTACTTTCTATTTTATTCTTTTATGTACCTAAAAGGGGTAACTAAATAACACTGTCTGTGCTAATTACCTTCAGCATTGTTTCTAACTATTCTAGGAAGTTCTGTGTTCTTTTGCTGTATAGACGGATTTAGATAATGTAACTTCTTGTATTTTCTTGGTTCTCTCTCCCTTTCCCCCCCCCCCTTTCGTTTTTGCTGGCTGTGTTCTTTTTTATTAGTTATATTTTAGCTAATTAAACTGGAAAATTGCCCAAAGTAATTTTCTAATATTTTGGGCAAGAGAAAGGGGGCTTTTCCGAGGTAGCCCCCCCCCCAACCCACGATTCCCACCGCGTGGCTGTTATGTCCTCGATAAACCTCAACCATGTGCACACGCTTGGCACCATTTAACGCTCTTGGAGAATGGGTGGGATATGTTAGCCTCGAGTCACCTTAATGGACATTTCCAAGTTATGTGGGAGTGATGGGGATCGTCCTTCTACCGAGAAAGGAAGCTTCAGGCTGCCCTGAGCCTTAGCGCCACCAACGTTTTGTCAACTAATTAGAAGTTTCTTCCTCATTGTCAAAGCTGGAGACTTCTGCGAGGAACT
>NW_015395945.1:7682-16675 GCF_001527695.2 Protobothrops mucrosquamatus | reverse complement strand
GAAGTATTTTTTGGATCCAAGCAGAGCTTTTCTTTGTAGGATCCAAGCCAAATTTTAAAATGATTTCTGAAATTGAATTATTCATTATTTCATAAAATATCAAATTTCTAAAGCATCCATACAAAGAAGGGATAGGGGAGAAACATATCTCTCTAATATCCTTACTTAACTCTGTGTGTTTTTCCCAACAACTATAAAACTGTTTGAGTCCCTCCTGAAAATGTTTGGCAGATCCATGCCTGCATCAAAGCCACCTGGCACAGAAATGCTCGTGAAAGTCATTTTTGATGTGTATTGACCTCATTCACATCTCCCTGGCTAATGTGCAAACTTATCTGCTCTCTCTAGCATTCCGGGAACTTTCCCAGTTCAGTCCTGCACTCAAAAACACCTTTTCCAAATATATCTTGACAGAAAAATATACTTAGAAAAGCATATACTTAGAAAAACGAGGGGTCCTTGGTGGTCTCTGAGCTTGCTTGTTTTCTTTCAGACATTTCATTACCCAAACTAGGTAACATCATCAGTGCTAGTAAAGAGTTGGGTCTGGTGTCAGTTTATATTCTAGGGCAGGGCTTTTCAACCTTTTCACCCATTGTACCACTTTTAGGATATGGCAAAATCCGAGTACCACCAGTTGCCTAGCAAGGTGTCAAAAACGTGATGACCAAAAAAAGGAAAAAAGTGATGAAGTACAGATAGTCCTCGACTTACAACAGTTCACTTAGTGACTGTTCAAAGTTACAATGGCACTGAAAAAAGTGCCCCCCCAAGCCACAGCTGAGCAAGAAACCTGCCTGCCCACCCAGGGGCGCTCTTCCTCCTGTCCGAGGTTTTCATTGTTGTGAGCATTTCTGTTGAGGAATGGCAGCGGGAGTGGGGGGGTGTTTGGTTTTTATTCCCCCCATCTTCTGGGTGGCTGCAGCAGGTTTTGGTCACTTTACATGACCATGGGACACTGTGACCGTCATAAATATGTATCAGTTGCCAAGCATCTGAATTTAAATCACAAGACCCTGGAGATGCTGCAACATTCCAGCTGATCAGCGTGTCTTCTGGGCTCAGCAGAAGCACCAGGATCAGCCCTGAGCTCCAGCTGGAGCCTGGCACTGATCCTGGTGCTTCCGCTGAGCCCTGACAGCCCTGCAGCTCCAGCCATCTCTTGCTCAGGCTTGTGCAGTGCTGCTACCGGTTCAGCTCATTCCCCTCCCCCACTACCACTTTTCTAGGATGGTCGGGTACCACCTTCCAGGTGCCAATGTACCACAGGTGGTACCCGTACTACTGGTTGAAAAGCCCTGTTCTAGGGTCTTGCCTGTCTGGGTGGATGTGGGCTGTCTTAGGGATTCTTTGGTTGGGCTGTTTACTAATGGCTCTGTGGCAGTTTCTCAATTGGGGTATTACTCACTTGATTGTTGCTCTGAAGTTGACCTTGGAGTTAAGAATACCCCAATCAAGAAACTGCCAAACTGCTCTTGATAACTTTGAGTGGCATGGTAGCCTACTAGTGGAGACACTTACCTCCCACCCAGAAGGTTGAGAATTCAATCCTAGGTAGTAACAGATGTTTTCTCTTAGGAAAATAACTGCTGTGAACTCCGCATAGGTGACAGGAAGGGCATCCAGCCAGTAAACATTCAGCTCCATCCAGTCACCCCAACTCTACCTCAAATTAAGGGATTACAATGGTGGCCAAAATTGTGGAAACCTTTTGGGAAAAGTGTATTTTTGAGGTTTGATGGCTAATAACACCACTTCTGTTTGGAGTAGTACCATAAAATTATATATCAATGGAAAGATAATTTAATCAAGAATGTAATGCAACAAAGTTTGTTCAATTATCTGTACTGTATTCTATGAAAGGTTATAGCCAAGTAACCAGAAAAAGGAAGCACAACTTGCTTGGGTTGATCTCAGGTAGCTTTCCTTCATCTGATTGTGGCCAATGAGCGTGAGTGTTTAGAGAGCCAATCAGAGGTCATCTTGTTTTGGCAATGAGCCAATCAGATCACAGTAGGATTCAGTGATTGATGTCATGTATTGAAGCTGAGAGGAGGACATTTGTCAGTGTGTTATGTGATCGCTATCAAGTTGGTTGGGTTTTTTGTGTTCTTTCATTTAGTGAGCTTGCAAAACGTAATAAAATTAAAGTCATGGTGCAAAGAGTTGACTGGCTGCCTAGAAAGCAATGTAAATAGTATTATTAAGTGAACAAGGCTACAGTTATAAAGAAATTAGAAGAAAAAATGGGTGGAAACTTAACCAAAGGTGGCATTTCTACTGTACCCTTTTCCCAAAAGGTTTCCACAATTTTGGCCACTACTGTACATGGTCATAAAAAGAAACTTCTCCACACTTGGTGCTCCTTCTGGCTGTTATGTGTCCTCTCTTCCCATTCCCAAGGCTGAAATTGCCAGACCTTTGGGGCGGAGATTTTTCCTCTTGGTTCACTTTTGACAACATGATGGATGGTATAGTAACAATGATAACAACCACAACAACAAAGCAGATGGGAGAGAGAGACCAGGCATGCTCTCCTGAGGTTTCAACACAAATGGCTTATGCACAGAAGCTTGCTTTAATGTGCTTCTTAACAAACCATTTTCTTATGGACAAAAACAGAAGGATGGAGATGTAAAACATATTCATTGCCCCAAGGCACTCTAAGGGAATTTTGGACAGTTACAGCTTGCATAGATCCAGTGAGGGTTTTTTGTTGTTGTTTTTTTTAAATATGACTCTTTATACTTACTTACCAACTTTCAAATCCTTGAAGTGTGGCAGGGATATGGATAAGGCTGAAAGGTACAGAATTATTTAAAACTTGTCCAACATTAGGGAAAAGCTTTCTGCCTCATTACGAAGACTGATTTGAAAATGCAAGTTTTTCAATACTCTTTGATCTTTTAGAACACATTTGGACACAGGAACAATCAGTTTCTGGCTGATTAAAATCTGTTTAACGAGAGGTCACTGCTTCTTTTCTCCACCATCCTAAGTAATTAAAATGAATTGCACTAGAGTGGTAACCTCTAGTGCAGGGGTAGGCAACCTTGGCTCTTTTATAACTTGTGGACTTCAACTCCCAGAATTCCTGAGCCAGCCGTGCTGAGGGGAAGGGAGAGGTTTCCAAGCTGAGCCATGCTGGCTCAGGAATTCTGGGAGTTGAAGTCCATGAGTCATGAAGGGGCCATAGTTCCCCCATGCTGGCTCAGGAATTCTGGGAGTTGAAGTCCACGAGTCATAAAAGAGCCAAGGTTGCCTACCCCTGCTCTAGTTTGTGAAGAATATTTTTTTCAATAAAACTTAAAAAGTGAATGGCAGAAGATTGAAGGGACACCTCCATTGATATCAGTTTTGAATTCTTTTGTTCCTTGGTATAAATGAAGTGTCTCCATCTAATTGGTACTTGTGGAGTGATGATTCAAACTGGATGCAAATCCTGTGGAGCAAGAACTCATCAAGGAATATTTGTGTTAGTAGAGCAAGTCCCAGTTGGGCTTCATTCTTGAACAGAGCCTGCCCGATTCCTGAGCAGATGATCTCAGATACAAACAACTTTGCCTGGACAAAACACAATTCATTTGCTCAATTCAATTCAGTCAGGATTGTGACCCTGACAGAGTTCTGATGAAAAGCAGACACAAAACTTAAAGGGGTATCTGCATTTCCATCGCAACAGGACCAGAATATGGTAGTGGTTATCTTCATTATTTTGCTGAGTACAAAGATATTTCTTGCACGAAGAGAACTAGCACCGAAGGGTTACCTTATGTTTGCGACTGCCAAATTTTTTGGGGGAGAATATAATAAGATTATAGGCCTTGTCTAGAGTCCTTTCCATCACAAAAAGAATAATCTTGAGGGGTCCTGGGTTTTCTCTGAACTTGGTTGTTTTCTTGCAGAAGTTTCACTACCCAAACTAGGTAACATCATCACCTCATTCCACCCCTGAGCTACAAATACAGTTAGCAGTAGACTTTGGGCTCAATTGTGGACTTACAGCCACAATTGAGCCCAAAATCTCTGTTGCTAACTGAGACATTTGTTAAGTGAGTTTTGCCCCATTTTATAACCGTTCTTGCCACAGTTGTTAAGTGAATCACTGCAACTGTTAAGTTAGTAGCACGGTTGTTAAGTGAATATGGCTTCCCCATTGACTTTGCTTGTCAGAAGGTCACAAAATATGATCACATGATCACATTGCAATGGTCATAAATATGAGTCTTGACAAGAGCCTAAAGTTTGATCAGGTAATCATGAGGATACTACAATGGGCATAAGTGTGAAAAATGGTCATAAGTCACTTTTTTCAGTGCCGTTGTAACTTCAATGGTCACTAAACAACTGTTGTATGTTGAGGACTACCTATATTCTCCTTTATTAGAATCACCTCGCATTATACCTGGTTTTTGATGGACTTAAATGCCATGTGTAAAAGTTCTTGAAGCCATTATCACCATTAAACCTCACAGAGTGACGGTAGATATTGGTTGGATGGTTCAAATAGTAGACACACTTGGAATACTGCATCCAGTTTTGGTCACCACGATGTAAAAAAGATGTTGAGACTGTAGAAAGAGTACAGAGAAGAGCAACAAAGATGATTAGGGGACTGGAGGCTAAAATATATAAGGAACGGTTGCTGGAATTGGGTATGTCTAGTTTAACAAAGAGAAGGACAAGGGGGGACAGGATAGCAGTGTTCCCATATCTCAGGGACTGCCCCAAAGAAGAGGGAGTCAAGCTATTCTCCAAGGCGCCTGAAGGCAGGATGAGAAGCAATGGATGGAAACTAATCAAGGAGAGAAGCAACCTAGAACTAAGGAGAAACTTCCTGACAGTTAGAACAATTAACCAGTGGAACAACCTGCCTCCAGAAGCAGTGAACGCACCCTGGAAGTTTTTAAGAGGAAACTGGACAGCCATTTGTCCGAAATGGTATAGGGTTTCCTGCCTGAGCAGGAGGTTGGATTAGATGACCTCCAAGGTCCCTTCCAACTTTATCATCATCATCGTCGTCGTCATCGTCATTATTATTATTATTATTATTATTATTATTATTATTATTATTATTATTATTATTATTATTATTATTATTATTATTATTATTATTATTATTATTATTATTATCTGATTACAGGACACATCAGAAGACAGGAAACTTTGGTGTATAAATGCAGTCAGTTGGAGTCCTTCAAAGGAGAAAGAACTTCTTCCTACTTCACAAAATGCAAACTTTTTGCAAGAACAGGCTATCTGGCCAACCCAGACCCTCCACTTTCCTTTATCTGCTGAGTAGCAGATGCATTTCTGTTGAACTAGCTGCCTAAACTCTTGTGTGTTTTTGAACCCCGTCTCATATCATTTCTATAATTAATGGCTTTTATATTACCCAGAAATTGCGTAATTAAGTCACACAGGTAGGTTTTTGCTTCAAACCCACGACGACACCATGAGCATCAGGTTATCATAGCACCAGTGATGATCTCATAGTGCAGTGGTGGCGAACCTATGGCAACGGGTGCCAGAGGCGGCACTCGGAGCTCTCTCTGTGGGCACACGTGCCATTGCCCCAGCCTCGCCTCCCCCAAGACCCCCTCCTCTCCAGCAGCCCCCCTGAAGGAGAGTCACCCCTGAGCTTAGCCTACTTGGAGCAGCGCAGCCAAAGACATGGCAGCCAGGCAGCGTAGACATGACTCTGCCTTCATGCCTCATTGTGCACAGCTGATGCTGCAGGGCGTGGACAGAGGGCGTGACCACCATAGCGCTGCTGGACTGCCTGGGCAATCTGCAGTGGGCCCTGGAGGCGGGGAGTGGCCCTGCTGGCAGGCGGGATGAGGGGCGGAGCAGGGACAGGGCAGGGGGTGGAGCGGGGCGGGTTTTTGGGCACTCGGTCTCTAAAAGGTTCGCCATCGCTGTCATAGTGGTTGTTCTTTTGTGACTTGTTTGGCAGAAGATGGCCATTTTCCCACAGGAAGGGACATTCTTTATGATAACAGCTTAGAAAATATTTTGCTCTTTTGATGGACCCATCTAGATCAAGGGTGTCCAACCTTGGTGACTTTAAGACTTGTGGATTTCAAGAGTTGAATTCAACTCTCAACTTCAGAATTGGGAGTCAAAATCCACAAGTTGTAAAGTCACCGAGGTTGGAGACCCCTGATCTAGAGAGAGGCCTTACACACAAAATCACCTTGCCCCTATATTCATGGGTTGAGGATTAATGCATTCCATCACATGTTGTGTTGCCGGAAGACGTTTAACGCTGATCAGGATTAACTCCAATTGGAACAAAAATAGTTTGTTACCTCTTCTCCTTCTGCACTCTGTAAGACATGCAGAAATTAATCCTTTGCCATCTGGCCTCCAACAATAGATAGAAAAGGAGAAGCCTAATGAAGTTGGATTAGGAAGCCATGTTTATTTATATACATTTTATTGCTCCTGGGTTATGAAAATAGGCTCCATGTGGTTCTGCTCTAACACAATATTCTCGCAACGTTGAAAAATAGCCCGTTAATGGGCAATGCAGGTATCCTTCTGTCACAACTGATGAATTAGAATGGGAAATTTGAATGCAAGCAGAATGTGCCAAAGTTTGCAGATTTATCTTCATTATTGCATGCACAGAAGGCACCCAAAAGGGTGGGGGCTGTCACCATATTTGGAAGCTGATTATTATCTTTGCAGGCAAGACCTAACGCAGCACTCCCCCCCCACACACACACAAATACACTTTTCCTGTGTGAAGGAGCTTGTTGTGGCCAACATTAATGAAAGTCTCATGTATTTTCTACCAACAATTTCTTCATGGAAGAAAGAATTTATTTTATTTTATTATTTAAAAAAAGAATGACTAAGACAGTGGTGGCGAACCTATGGCATGGGTGCCAGAGGCGGCACTCAGAGCCCTCTCTGTGGGCATGCGCGCCGTCGCCCCAGTCCTAGGCCTTTAGCTGGGTTTTATAAAACCTTTTCACTTTAGGCCTCTGCCGCCATGTACAAAAAAAAAAAGGTTCAATCAATCAGTCAATTTCAACTTCTCGCGGGAAAAAAAAAGATCTTGCAAAGTTGGAATTGATTGATTGAACTTTTTAGTCCCACCCACTGCTGTTACCACTGCAGCCACACCCACCCAATGGGCCACACCTACCCAATGGGCCACACCCACCCGGCACTCGATGATGCATAAGTGGGTTTTGGTTTGCAGTTTGGGCACTTGGTCTCTAAAAGGTTCGCCATCACTGGACTAAGAGAATCACCAGAGATACAGTCAGTGGTGGGATTCAAATATGTGAACAACTGGTTCTCTGTGTGGATGCCATTTCCGGAAGTCCATTCTGGGCCTGGGCAACAAAAAATTAGCTACCGGTTCTGCCTAAGTGGTGCGAACCAGCTGAATCCCACCACTGGGTACAATAGAAATGACTGTTGGGAACACCAACCGTCTACTTTCTTTTTCTTTTTGGTCTCTTAATTGCAGCAGAGAACAAAATGATAATATGGGGAACATTGTCCAATATTGACATGTTCTGCCATTTTGGTTTTCAGTGCAGCAAACAGTTGTCCAGACCAGGCTCTACCTCAATATTAGGCATATGAAATGAATGAATGAATTGTGTCCCATGAAGGATCTTAGCAACCACACACGGCAGAGAGGTTTTCTCCAGACAAAACATCTCAGCTGTCCAGTCAGTGGAGCATGGGAGGGATGCAGCCGATGTCCGAAGGAGCTCTGGGAATGTGCCCGCAAGCTTTCCCTGCTCGCTCTTTACCCTGACACGCCACTAGCTTGTCAGTTGGGATATTTTTATTGAAAGAAGCTTCCAGAAGACCAAGAGAGCCATGATCACTTCTGGTGGATAGATCCTCTGACTCTGGCAAATGTCTTTGTTTGTTTCACTGGAGCAATTGAGGGCTGATTTAATGGCAATGGCCTAGAGATGATAGAGATAGACAGACAGACAAATAGATAGATAATTGGTAGGTAAATAGATAATATATGATAGAATAGATAGATAGACAGACAGACAGACAGACAGATAAATGGATGATGATGATGATGATGATGATGATGATGATGATGATGATGATGATGATGATGATGGAGATGATGGATGATGATGGATGATGATAGGTAGATAGGTAAATAGATGATAAGTAGAGATAGATAGGTAGATAGTGATAATAGGAGGTAGACAGAGGATAAATAGATGAGAGAAAAAGAGACAGATGATAGACAGATATAGATGGTTGGATAGATAGATGATAGAAGATCGATAAATAGATAGATAGATAGATAGATAGATAGATAGATAGATAGATAGATAGATAGATAGAAGACAGACAGATAATAGATCAATCTGCTTTTCCTGCCAACAGGTGTCTTACTATGGAAGGGAAAGGAAGCTGGAGAATCCATCAATCACTCTCCTGAACCTGTCTTGCATTAACTATTTAACTACTTACCAGTCTCACCACCAAGCACAATAAAGCTTAACCAAAGGGCGAGCACAATTTATGCCGATGCAGCTATCTGTCAACTCAAGGTTGAAAGGAACGCATGTTAATATAGCTTTGAGAAAGTGCCAAACTCTAAGCTCAAGAAAACCAAGAATACCGGTCTTTAATCTCTTGCCAACAAGAGTATCAGAAATCTGGCCAAGTCTTGAATTCATGGTGGGGGGGAGCCATGATTTAGCAGTCTAAAACTTGTTCAAAGCAAGATGTTGGCTTCTGGTAATCCATGGAGTTAGGTAACCTGTCCCAGATTGTTTGATGATAATTAGGATAACACTTCAGTTTCCACAGTCCAAGAGATAGATAGATAGATAGATAGATAGATAGATAGATAGATAGATAGATAGATAGAGAGAGAGAGAGAGAGAGAGAGAGAGAGAGAGAGAGAGAGAGAGAGAGAGAGAGAGAGAGAGAGAGAGAGAGAGAGAGAGAGAGAGAGAGAGAGAGAGAGAGAGAGAGAGAGAGAGAGA
>NW_015395945.1:2887-6194 GCF_001527695.2 Protobothrops mucrosquamatus | reverse complement strand
AAGAATAGATCAGGCAAAGATTCTCTCAGATCTTAGGAATCTCAGTTACGAATTTTACAGAAGAACTGGGTCCCTAAAGAAAAGCCTGCCAATACAAGAATCAGTTTTATGGAACAAACAGTAGTATTTACATATCTACCCCCTTTGTGTTAAATGTCACGCACAATGTTAAGTGACTTCCAATATCTCAGGGGCTGCCACAAAGAAGAGGGAGTCAAGCTATTTTCCCAAGCGCCTGAAGGCAGGACAAGAAGCAATGGATGGAAACTAATCAAGGAGAGAAGCAACCTAGAACTAAGGAGAAACTTCCTGACAGTTAGAACAATTAACCAGTGGAACAACCTGCCTCCAGAAGTGGTGAATGCTCCAACACTGGAAATTTTTAAGAAGAGACTGGACGGCCATTTGTCTGAAATGGTATAGGGTTTCCTGCCTGAGCAGGGGGTTGGACTAGATGACCTCCAAGGTCCTTCCCAACTTTACTATTATTATTATTATTACTTTTCAATAAAAAACGTAGGCAGGTCTCTGGTGTGCAGTGCATAAGAGGGTTCAAATGAATGAAATATTACCAAGGTTAAGTTCCCCTTCCTAACTTTAACACCACGTCAAAGAGTGATGGTGTCGGACATTAACCAAATGTATTTTTCCCCCAAATGCACAAAGAGACATTCCAGCTGCGGCTTCCTTGATCCGATCTGTGGTGTTTTCTTTGATCAACTCACACCCTTTGAACCCTGCAGTGACGTGGATAAAGGACATCCAGACACAGTTCCTCTCTTTCTCATCCTCCGGCCTTTAGAGCGGGTAAGCTGATTGTCGCTTTTATCATCGGCCTAAAATTATCCGCTATTGTGCAGAAATTCTTCGCATTCAGTCGCTCTACGAATCAGAGGCTCACAGCTCTTGGTAGGATGCTCTGATTAAGCTGCGATTTGGAAAAGCCAGCTCTTTATATGAAAGCATCTATCAGCTGCTGCTTCTTCTTCTTCTTTTAAAAAAAAGGCACAACAAAAAGCTTCTTTCTGTAAAGCTTTTTTAACCTTGAGCAGACCTATGGAGCTGATAAAGCGAACCAACGCTTCATTAGCATAATACTAAGCCATCCCCATTGAATTCTGTCAATTTGGGGCATTAGTTTCCATTTCTCTACAGATAACTCTGAATAGATAATCACAGAGAATGAAGGAAGACTGAATTAAATAATAGGCCACTGCCGCAAAGGAGAATACAATCGTTTACTTTCGAAAGAAAAATGATCAGTGGGACTCAGCATGACGGTTGATTTAAAAGGGTGGATTCCTTCCATGTTCAGCAAAGCTCCAGTTCAGAGGTACGGAACACATTTCTAAATTATTTAGAGTAAGTAATAATTACTGTGCTGTTCTCCGAGACACGTAGAACCCTGGTCATTTGTTTGATATAGGCTGTGAAGCTCAATATCCAGAGGGAATTTTAGCAGGGGTTCAAGGAATTTTTGAAGGCAGAGACCTGCTTGCAACTGCACAGGAAACAAAGAATATTTGCTACCTAACCAGTTTTGGAAGGAAGGGAAATTGTCAGTTTATCTGGTATTAATATTTCAAATGGAACCAAGCTAGAGGAAAACTTCAGTAGGCTTTAAAAATGAAAGGAAATGAAATGTCATATCAAATCAAACTATCATTGTGGTCAAAGACCAGGATAAGGGAGGGTGGGGTATGAGAAACTGAAAAACTTACTGCAAAATAAAATTACGTGTTACAAGCTAAAAATATTTTTTAAAGTCTGAAAAGTTTTAAAAGGCATCTAAAGGAGGGTAGGAGCAATAGACGGCAAAATGAATCTATCATAATACTGAATAGAATAGAATAGAATAGAATAGAATAGAATAGAGTAGAGTAGAGTAGAGTAGAGTAGAGTAGAGTAGAGTAGAGTAGAGTAGAAATGGAATGGAATAGAAGATAACAGAGTAGAGTAGAGTAGAGTAGAGTAGAGTAGAGTAGAGTAGAGTAGAGTAGAGTAGAGTAGAGTAGAGTAGAAAAGAATGGAAATGGAAATGGAAATGGAAATGGAAATGGAACAGAATGGAATGGAACGGAACGGAATAGAAGATAACAGTAGAATGGAATGGAATGGAGTGGAGTGGAACAAAATGGAACAGAACAGAATAGAATAGAATAGAATAGAATAGAATAGAATAGAATAGAATAGAATAGAATAGAATAGAATAGAATAGAATAGAATAGAATAGAATAGGTTTATGGGCCAATTGTGATTGGACACACAAGGAATTTGTCTCTGGTGCAGAAACTCTCAGTATATCTTGTCGTGTATGTCTTGCCGTGTTGCTGAGAGCCAATGTTCCTGTTCCTTCAGTCTGAATTTCTTCTGCATTTGTAAAGACAGTAAGAGGAATATGCCTAGAAAGTTGCCTGGTGTTCAGAATCTCATCTTTTGGGTATGTAATCCACAGTGAGATTCAGAAAATAATAAAAAAAACATCAAACCTATTAGAGAGCATTTCACCAAGGCTGCCATCGGCAGCACCATCTTGAGGTGAGCACATTATAATGACAGATTAAGTGTTCCTTAAAACTGGTTTGTGGTGCAGCTCACCTCGTTCTGGAGAATTTTGACTACAACTGCATAGAACCTGTCAATGTTGAAGGTTGCGGCAGGTTTGGCAATTGAGAGCAGCAGGGAGATGTAGAATTGTCCTGGGAGTCCCGAACACTTATGCAATAAGGGCGTAATGAGGCTAGCGTGAATGTCCTTATCATACAGGCACTGGATCATAAATTTAACAGAATAACAGAGTTGGAAGGGACCTTGGAGGTCTTGTAATCCAAACCCCTGCTCAGGGAAGAGACCCTTATACAAGTGGCTGTCCAGTGTCTTCTTAAAAGCTTCCAGTGATGGAGCACCCACAACCTCTGACGGCAAGCTGTTCCACTGGTTAATTGTTCTCTCTGTTAAGAAGTTTCTCCTTAATTCCAAGTTGATTCTCTCCTTGATTGGTTTCCATCCACTGCTTCTTGTCTTGCCTTCTGGTGCTTTGGTGAATAAGTTGATCTCCTCTTCTTTGTAGCAGCCTCTCAAATATTGGAAGACTGCTATCATGTCACCTCTAGACTAGACATACCCAATTCCTGCAACCAATCTGTGCCTCCTCCTCCTCCTCCTCCTCCTCCTCCACCACCACCACCACCACCACCACCACCACCACCACCACCACCACCTCCTTCTTCTTCTTCTTCTTCTTCTTCTTCTTCTTCTTCTTCTTCTTCTTCTTCTTCTTCTTCTTCTTCTTCTTCTTCTTCTTCTT
>NW_015395945.1:0-1053 GCF_001527695.2 Protobothrops mucrosquamatus | reverse complement strand
ATAATAATAATAATAATAATAATAATAATAATAATAATAATAATAATAATAATAATAATAATAATAATAATAATAATAATAATAAAGTTGGAAGGGACCTTGGAGGTCATCTAGTCCAACCCCCTGCTCAGGCAGGAAACCCTATACCATTTCAGAGAAATGGCTGTCCAGTCTCTTCTTAAAAACTTCCAGTGTTGGAGCATTCACCGCTTCTGGAGGCAGGTGGTTCCACTGGTTAATTGTTCTGACTGTCAGGAAATTTCTCCTTAGTTCTAGGTTGCTTCTCTCCTTGATTAGTTTCCATCTGTTGCTTCTTGTCCTGCCTTCAGGCGCTTTGGAGAATAGCTGGACTCCCTCTTCTTTGTGGCAGCCCCTGAGATACTGGAACTCTGCTATGATGTCACCCCTATCATTAGATTAGGTTATGGTTAGAATGTGTTGTTTTTTTTCTGAGATTCATTGGGAATCAGCCTTTTGAAATTCCATTATCCTGTGACCTTAACTTGGAATGAGACGGAACAGGTCTCGACCTTCTTCAGCGTGGACTTTCCTTCAGATATTTAAAGAGTCCCAGCATTGTGGTCTTTTCTCAAAGCTAAACGTGCTCGGCTCTTTACTTTCTAATCCCCAGATAATCTTTTTTGCCTTTCTTTGAACCTCTTCCAATTCGTCTGAATATTTCTTTAAGTGCGGTCATGGTACTCAAGCTGGTATATATGACAAAATTAGGATCTTTGGGGCTGTAATAAATATTCCACCGAATTGCACTGCACTGCATTGTATTACAGGAAAACGGTGATATCACTTGTATTCAATTTTAATTAAAAGGAACAGTAAAGAATAGAATATACTCGTACCGCTATAGAGACGTCCAGAGTGAGACGTCAGATAGAGAGAAAAGGGTCTTGAAAGAGAAATGTAAATGTTCTGTATCTTATAAAAAATGTAATGAGTTTGGACTTCAAATAATTTAAGGGTTTGATAAGTTTTAAGAAAGAGTGAGAAAAAGCAATTGTTACCACTTGAGTTTTATGCTGGTTGATTTTACACTGG
>NW_015395944.1:6608-8995 GCF_001527695.2 Protobothrops mucrosquamatus | reverse complement strand
AAACTTCCAGTGTTGGAGCATTCACCACTTCTGGAGGCAGGTTGTTCCATTGGTTAATTGTTCTAACTGTCAGGAAGTTTCTCCTTAGTTCTAAGTTGCTTCTCTCCTTGATCAGTTTCCACCCATTGCTTCTCGTCCTGCCTTCAGGCGCCTTGGAGAATAGCTTGACTCCCTCTTCTTTGTGGCAGCCCCTGAGATAGTGGAACACTGCTATCATGTCCCCCCTCGTCCTTCTCTTCGTTAAACTAGACATACCCAATTCCAGCAACCATTCCTTATATACTTTAGCCTCCAGTCCCCTAATCATCTTTGTTGCTCTTCTCTGTACTCTTTCTAGAGTCTCAGCATCTTTTTTACATCGTGGTGACCAAAACTGGATGCAGTATTCCAAATGTGGCCTTACTAAGGCATTGTAAAGTGGTATTAATACTTCACGTGATCTTGATTCTATCCCTCTGTTAATGCAGCCCAGCACTGTGTTGGCTTTTTTGGCAGCTGCAGCACACTGCTGGCTCATATTTAAGTGATTGTCCACTAGGACTCCAGGATCCCTCTCACAGTTACTACTATTGAGCAAGGTACCCCCTATACTATACCTGTGCATTTGGTTTTTCTTGCCTAAATGTAGAACCTTACTTTTTTCACCATTGAATTTCATTTTGTTAGATAGCGCCCAGTGTTCAAGTCTGTCCAGGTTCATAACATTTCTGTACATAATCCAAAATATACAGAATTTATGTCTGCAAATTCTTTAGCACTTCACTAAAAGCTGGCACCTAGTACAGGTTTTATCCCCTCTTCCTTGGATATATCTGGCCATGTTCCTTGATGAGGATTGAGGGAAATTTGCCCTTTTTTTTGTAAAATTACTTGGCCTAATAAAAGCAATGCATTTGTAGGGATTTGGAATTTTCTTCCTTCTTCGCATGCATACTTTTATTTTTAACTTGATCTGAGTTCTGATGTCAGCAGCCAGGATTGCTAGTTGAGCGATCTCCCCTTAATGTTTGAATTTATATCATTATTTCCTCAATGGTAAGGAGCTAATTAATCAAAATTTTGCTCAGGGAGACTAAGCAGCCAGCTTTGCAGAAAGCATGTTTGACACCTGTTACCTAGCTTCAGTCCTGATTTTCATAAAAGCTTGTTTCTAGCTTTTCAGACTTGAAAGATATGCTAAATATATGTCAGCACTTCACATATTTCAGCTGTTGCCACCTAGGCAACATTTCCTCTTTTGGGGAAAAAAAGTTTGCTGGAATCTAGAATGGAAAGCAACAAGCCTGATTCATTCTCGCTTCCTACCAAATGCGCTTTGTCACAAAACCAGAAAGCTTCACTCGTGCAAATAAAGGCTAAAAGCAGCAAATTGTTTAAAAGGAAACAGTATGCTGAGATGATTTTTTACCCTAAAATATTTTCTAATTACAGATGAAATTTGCCGGCTCAGAAAATCACATTAGTGCCCAAAATTGTAGCTTTCCTCAGGGTGATGCTCTCCAAACTACAATTCTCATAATTTCTAGCCAGAGTGATGCAGTAGTGAGAGTTGTGGACTGCTCTGCCTTAGAGGGCATTTTATAGGGAGGTTTTTGCCATCTTTAAGAGGTGTGAACCTCAACTCCCAGAATTCCTCAGGTAGCATTCTGGCTGGGGAATTCTGGGAGTTGAAGTCCACACATCTTCAAGTTGTCAAGGTTGAGAACCACTGATTGGGGGTGGGGGGAAGGCAGAATGATAGAATTTTGATGGTATGGCATGTCAGTTTTCCTCTAATATTCTTCCAAAGAATAACGCTAATCATAGCAAAGCATTTCGATTTTAAAAAAAATATTCTATCTTTTGTTTCCTAACTTGAGTGATTTAATTTAAATTTGATTCAGTTTAAACATTGAAGGTGGATCAAATATCTTTTTATATGTTTCAGGAGCTTAAATAGGAAACAATTTTGCCTGGAAGTAATTTAAGTGTACCTGATGTGGTTTCCAGAGAGATATTTAGACTGTTACTGGGAAATCGAAACAATATCCTGGAAGAAGGCAATGACAAATTGCTGGAAATTGTTGTTGCTGGAAATTTGTATGTCCATAAGATTTTCATGCATCTGATTCAAGGGGACTCTACTCTTCCTACTTCGGCAAAAACAATAAAATGTATTCCATATACCCAAATTACTCCAGAAGAGAAACCATGATAGTGTAGTTATGATCATGATGCCAAAGGAGTTTTTATCTCTGTGGGATGAAAATGCCTTCTTCCTCATCGCTTCTGCAAGGGAGGAAAGATTCCATAACTTGCCTGAAAGCTCTCACTGTACTTCCGTGGGAGATCATTCCCACTTCAGTGTTTCTCCCACATGTAATGGTTACCTTGCAGCTGCAATGAAG
>NW_015395944.1:0-3964 GCF_001527695.2 Protobothrops mucrosquamatus | reverse complement strand
AAAAGCATATCTGATAGCTGTTTTGCAAGCCATCACTTAGGCTGATCAAGGATGGCTTCAATATGCATTTGTTTTTATTGTCAATGATATATGACTATTACTTTCAATGTACCTAATTTAGTTGCTCAATAGTCAGATTCTGGACAGGAAAGATAGGATATTATCTATCCTTAAGTCATTCTGTTTAATTTGTAGATCAAAGTTCTCACATTGGATTGAAAAATGGCTGGGCCTCCAACAGACATTTGGAGAAAACTGAATTTGGACTGCTTGTGATTGGTCCTTTTTAATAGTGATATATACCATTTCAGGATTTATGGCTCAGTTTTCATGGTGACCATCAAACAAGGTCAGAGAAACAGTCTTCACATCAGCAATCTTGGTATGAAGGAACTCCAAGGGCTATCAAGAGGGAGTTTAGGACTTACGAGAATCTCTGGGGCTATAAGTGTCTCATGCTTGACCTAAGACAGTGCCTTATCTCCGGCTTTCTGAACATCAAGACTGCTTGGCTGTTCACTTGTCTGATTTTTTTAGGCTCTTTTATTGAACTGCTGCTATATACAGGTAGTCCTCCCTTAATGGCCCCTAATTGGGGCCAGAATTTCCATCGCTAAGTGAAGTGATCACACTGCTTAGTTAAGGCAATTCTGGTAGTCCTGGTTGCGATTGTTAGGTGAGGACCCTGCTGTCATTAGGTGGGGCTTCTCCTGATGCTTCTCCTGCCCTGCCACGCTCACATTCACTTCAACTCCCCATCACCATCGATCTTCCCCTCCCATCTGTGACTTTTTGGCTATCTTGCACCTTCCCATCACTGCTGACCTTGGCAGCCTCAGCTAACCTTCACAATCTGCTTCCTCCCACTGCTGAGGAGGCACACCCAGCCAAGACAGCTGTTGAGCCTTTACAAGGGAGGCCTCATGGGGTTGCACAAAAGACCAGCATCTGCCATGTTAAGGCAAAGCTCATCAGCAGTAGGAGAAAGACAACAGCGAGCTGGCTGCCAAGCACCCAAATTCTGATCGCATGACCACAAAGGTATTGCAATGGCTGAAACCTTGAGGACTATGCATAACTTCCATTCATTCAGCAGCATCATATGGTCATTAAGCGAGGATTACCTCTACTTGAAGGGACTCAATTTGCATGCCTTGAACATTAACAAAAATGCTTCATCCTCCCTGCTTTCCTCTGAATTTGTAACCATTTTGCCTGATGAAGAAACTTGAAAGCCTTCAATTGTTTTTTAAACCTTCATTGGCCTGATAAAGCTATTGCCTCAGTAAGATCCATGGTAGGAAATAACATATTAGAAGTTTTGAAATAGGAAGATATAAATAAAGGAACCTTTTCTTTAAAAAAAAAAAAGGTTAGACGTGAAAGATATTTAGGAAATAAAAGATACAGTTTTTAAAAGCCTTTGAAATTGAACATTCTTTAATCGGTTACATTTTCTTAATATGGTACTTTGGGTAATTTATAAATAAAATCAATTAACCATCTGTATAAAGTATCTTAGCATCATTTGATACCCAATTTCTCTGGGTGCTGATTGGTAAAACAAAATTAGCCCAGAAATTAAGCTTTCAAGCCATTCATGGTGACTGGAAATAGATTGCCATAAGTATTAGGCAGACAGGAATTGCTAGTAGTACTTAGAATATACCTTCAGTTGGTCTGTAATTTTTAATTAAATTTACAGCATGAAGCATAAAGAAAGTTTTTCGACTTAAGCATCCAGAATAAAATAAATTCACCAGGGAAGAGTGGATGGAAGATACGTTCAAAGCATTCAGCTTAGCTGCTTTCTTAACTTGAGGTGAGGCTTTCTGTCAAAACTGAAAACTAGTAATGAGCCCAGGAGCATGGTTGTGTTAAAAAAGGCAACACGTTTAAGCATCTTCACTTTCTGATGACAAAAAAGCCCCCCAGCCCATAATGTGAAAGTACTTCTATGCATAAAATGTGTGAAAGGATCTTACTTGCATTCCAAAGGAATCCTGACCTCTGCACTATGCAGAGGTCAGGATTAGTAAAGGTGAAAATCTCCATATATTTTTTGTACATCTTCTTATGAATAGACGGATAAGGGTGAAGGGCTTCCTTCTTTATCCATATAACCATCACACCCCAATAACTGAAGATAGGTTGGATATAAACATATATGTATATATGTGTGTGTGTGAGTGTGTGTGTGTATGTGCATGAGTATGTATATGTGTATGCCATGTTTCCCCCAAAATAAGACCCAGTCTTATTATTTTTGCCTCCAAAAGAGGCACCATGTCTTATTTTCAGGGTGGGGGTCTTTTCTACTCACCTCCAGCACCGACAGCCCTTGCCCAACCGGCTCACTTCTTCTGTAGCTGAAAGAGCAGCTTCATTCTGCAGCTGAGAATGGAGGTCCGGTTTGCATTTCGCAGTCAAAGGTCTTTCTGGAAGGCTACTGCAGCCAAGAACTGAGCTATGGATTGAATCTCAGCTGCAATGGCCTTCCAGAAAGGCCTCTGACTGCGAAATGCAGGTCTTGGGAATGACCATTTTTATTTGTTTATTTTATTTTTATCCTACCTTTACTATTTTTATAAGTAAGTCAAGGCGGCGAACATACCTAATACTCCTTACTCCTTCTACTTTCCCCACAACAACCCTGTGAGGCAGGTTGGTTTGAGACAGTGTGACTGGCCCAAAAACACCCAGCTAGTGTCATGGTTCTGACAGATGAAACTCTTCAAAAGAACTTCGAGGCATTGTTTACCTTAAAGAATCTTTTATTTGAGAAACAAAGTATCGGCACTACATAGTTGAAACCAAAAACTAAATTCCCCTCCCCTGGATACAAAGTAACAAAGCACAATTCCCTCCTCCAATAAACAGTCATAAATGACATCCCCCAATTACTGTAGCTTGAAGCGTGGGCTTTCTCCCCAGCTCTACAGCCCGCCAAAACTCTATCAACTCTGGGCCCAATGATCTTGGGTTCCCACGGCTGAGTTATTATTGTTATGACTAGCTGGATTCTCATCCACATTCCCCCTCCCAGCATCAACTAACTCTAAAAGCAATATTAAAAAATGGCTGCATTTCCATCTGTTGTCAAAGCAAGAACATCCAATGTTAGCAGCATTGACAGCTAGTTTTCATGTCCAAAGTGGGACTAGAACTTACAGTCTGCTGATTTCTAGGCCTGTGCCTTAACTATCACACCAAACTGGCTCTCTATAGCCATAATACATGCATACATAATACCTGCATACAAACGTATATAGTGATATATAGGTAAACGTAAAGTTTTCACCTGTCCAGGCGTGTCTGACTTTAGGATGTGGTGCTCATCTCCGTTTCTTGGCCAAGAGAGCCAGCGTTGTCCGAAGATATTTTCTGTGGTCATGTGGCTAGCATGGCTATACCCTGAGGCTCACAGAACGCTGTTACCTTCCCACCAAAGTGGTACCTATTAATCTACTCACATCTGCATGCTTTCAAACTGCTAGGTGGGCAGGAATTGGGATGCGGAATGGAAGCTCAACCCATTGTGTGGCCGTCAGGTCTTGAACCCAGGCTGTCAGTTTTGCAGCTGACAAGCTCAGCGTCTTTGATTGCATATACCAGTGGTGGTGAACCTATGGCATGGGTGCCAGAGGCGGCACTCGAAGCCCTCTCTGTGGGCACATGTGCCATTGCCTCAGCCTTGCCTCCCCCGCAACCCCGTCCTCACCAGCAGCCCCCCTGGAGGAGAGTCACCTCCAAGCGTGGCCCACGCGGAGCAGTGCAGCCAAGGACATGGCAGCCAGACAGCATAGACAAGACTCTGCCCTCACGCCCCATTGTGCACAGTTGATGCTGCGGGGCATGGGCAGAGGGTGTGGCTGCCATGGTGCTGCTGGGCAATCTGCAGCGGGCCCTGGAGGCGGTGAGTGGCCCTGCGGGCAGGCAGGGTGGGGGCAGGGCAGGGGGTGGA
>NW_015395943.1:3259-8996 GCF_001527695.2 Protobothrops mucrosquamatus | reverse complement strand
CTTTAGTGATTGCCAAGAAGGGAGGAGAACCCAAAGCCAAGAAAGCCAAGAATCTCAGAAAAGAACTTAGCCAATACAGGTAGTCCTCAACCTACGACCACAATTGAGCCCAAATTTCTGTTCTTAAGTGAAACATTTGTTAAGTGAGTTTAACTCTGCTTGTCAGAAGGTCGCAAAAGGGGATAATATGATCCCGGAATATTGCAACCATCATAAATATGAGTCAATTGCCAAGTGTCTGAATTTTGATCACATGACCATGCAGCGGCTGCAACAGTCATTAAGTATGAAAAATGGTCGTAAGACACTTTTTTCAGTGCCATTGTAACTTGGAACAGTCACTAAATGAACTGTTGTAAGTCGAGGACACTCTGTAAATGGATTGATTCAAAAGAAATCTGACAAAGATGGAAGGGGGAAACTGAACTATTATGCAGTAGACATGTCAAATAGAAGATACCATCAAAGATATTCTCTACTTATAAGAACCTCTAGTTCAAGATGATGAAATTAGATCAATACTCTGCTCATTTCCAAGTTGGAAGGTTATAGGAACTGATGCCACATCCACAGAAGTCTGGCAAGCAACAGAAGAAGAATCAATAATGGTTCTATCCAAACTATCCAAGCAAATCTGGAGAAATGCAAAGGATCTGTAAGCTCTAGTAATAACAGTAAAGAGCATAGTGAAAAATGAGACTAAAATTTAAAGACGACCAAACTGGCGATAGAACCATTTTTAGAATTGGCAATGGTAGTAAAGAACAAGCAGTCAAGAAATATGCCGATTACCGCTTGGTGGAGTAACCACCAAGGCTCAAATTACCCTGCTTCAGACATATAATGCAAAGATCTAAATCTCCGAAGACTTCAAAGCTAGGAAAGGTGTAAGGAAAGAGGAAGCCAAGCAGCACGATGGATGGACTCAGTTACATTGGTGAGGAATGCACCACTGGAAGACTAAAATACCAGTTTAGGAATAAGTTATCATGGAGAAAGTCTACCCAGGTAGTCGCTAGCTGCCAATAATGACTTGATAGCACACAATCAGTCAATCAGTCAACCAATTCCTGCTTTGGGCTTCAATAAAAAGCAGCATAAAAACAAATCAAATAGAAACAAAGTATAAAAACCTGATGTCAGCTCTAGGCAAGAGGTCCACAACATCATTCCCTGAATCCTCCTGTTCTTCTCCTTCCTCACCATCATCATTGCCAATAGTGTGCCTTGTATTGCCTCGAGTTGCAGCGGTTGGTGTTTGTCCTTGCATCTGAAATGCATACACTTACCAAATTACTTTGCATCTTTTTGATAGGGAGCATTTGGCATTTTAATTCACGTGATTGTACAATACTGTGTTGTGCTAATTAAAAATCATGCAAGTAATGCTCAAAATGGAAGGATCAAGCAAGATATAGGACATGACACTGGGTGATACATCACTGAACCTGCTGCTTGTTTAGTGTATTACCCAAACATTTAGCTTCTATCACCAATCAGTGAATTTTACAGTATAGTAGTCTTGAAGAATTAATACTCATATTAATAAAGGTTTGACAAACATTTCCATCCGAAACACTAGAAGTCATCTTCAGTCAGTCATCAGCCAATACAATCTTCCAAGACCGACTTAGTAGATTGCTCATTTACTTCACTATGTTATTAGCAACATTAAGAAAGATACTGGAGTCAGTCGAAACGATCATCCATACAATAAATGTTTTAGCATTTTAAAGAAAACTTACTTTTTCAAACTCTGCATCTATTTGGGAAAGAAGAGCAGGCTTCTCATCCTCAAAGAACATTCGTAAAGGGGGACCAACATACAGAAACATGACTCCTAGTAAGGTTATGGCGGATGTCCTCACAGCCTAATAGGAAATAGAAATATTTAAGCTCAATATTCACAGAGTGAAAGAATTTAACCTGAAGGAAAAAATACTCACGGGATTTGTAGCGGCAAGAGCTGTTCTAACATTGCTGATAAATGCTTTCACGTTCAATCTGAGAGAGAAGACAATAAAGATTAGCCAAATCTATATAAATAAAAATGTAAATGTATTTGTTCAAAATCTTAAATCTCCGAAAGTTCTTCGCCGATTGCTTTGAAATTTTGACACAACGTTGCATTCGAATACGCGCGTGTTTTTATATACCTACTATTATATAGATGTCACACCTGTGACAGGTAAAAACATGCTTTTCCATTTAACCAGACTGAGCCACAGCAACGCGTGGCCGGGTACAGCTAGTATAGCATGAAATTGTATAGAGCAGTGAAAAATATAAACATTCCTTACACATTCTCAACCACTTTGTCAAAAGGTTATGAAATTTAAATGTGAGATAATAGTATTGGCTATGATGGAACTGCTTCTCAAAATAACAGGACACATCTTACATAACAGAAATGCATTTTTTAAAGAAATGACACATGAATACTTTTCAACCAGCTCCCCGTGTTTTTTTGTATTTCCAGGGATCATGGGGAAAGATGGAAATTTGTCTCACATCAAGCAAGTGGACACAATAATATTTTATTCCTCTTTTTAAAAAATGTGTTCGAACTTTTAAGGTATGCAAAGGGTATTCAAAATGATAAAAAAACATTTTATATTCCTTTTTTAAAATCCCTACTGGATGGCAATGGAGTCTGGGGGCTACATTACACCAATAGATTCTAAATTCTAACTACATTCTATATATATAAAAAATAAAGCACTGGGGAAAAAAAGAAGAGTACCAGACTGTACAAAACTAGTACAATAGTGAGAAAGAACTTGGTTCACACATGCATATAACTGCTGTAACAAACATAAATATACATTCATCTCATCTAAAAATATACAAATAATAAGGTGTATTAGCATGGTTGCTATTAACATTCTCTGTGTGCTAATCCATCTTTTATGTCACAGTTATTTAATAAACAGCATGTATATGTAAGCAGCATGCTATTCTAATTTTGAGACTTACCCAGTAAACCCAAACTCTTTAATTGCATTTGAGAGCCAGTTTAAAGTTTCTGATTGGTTCTTTGGATTCTTCTGGGAGAACGCCATGGACATAACCTAGAACAAAAGGAGACTATTTGCAACTGATATAAATGAGCAATAGTTCTTGTGATAGTAAGTGTTCTTTGAAAAACTATACATGTACCTGCTCAGCAGTCCAAGGCAGCTGACAGGCTTCTGCTATTGCTGTTAGTGCTTCTTTGGCATTGCTACCACATTTCACATCACCAATCTTATCCACAAGGCCATCCAGGACAATTTGTGCAGATGTTTTGGAAAAGGTTCCCTTTTGCGCAACCAAGGCAACTATATGAAGTTTTATTTGCATCACCTGCAAACAAGAAGTGGAGCCATTGCTATTTGCAAGCCAATGATCTGCTGCACAGTTAAGATTTGAGACCTACATTTCATCAAACGTGACTAGTGCGTAATCTGCATTATCTACGAGGCACAACCAGACCACACTGTCTACGGCAGACAAAATTTTCAGGACCAAAAATGTTTTTAAGCGGTATTCCCTAAAATTAGATATATTTGATATTACTTTATTATGCATACATTCAAAATACATTGTGACTTTTGCCTTGAAAAATACAAGTTCAGAGAATAGCTTTGTAACTGTGTGGACTCACCAGCTGAAGGGGGACTTTCTAGGGCAGTGGTTCTCAACTTTTTTAATGCTGCGACCCCCAACTGGTTGTAAGTCGAGGACTAAACCGGTCGTAAGTTGAGGACTAAACCGGTCGTAAGTCAAGGACTACCCAACCAGTCGTAAGTCAAGGACTTTCCCTGCCCGGGAGCACCGCGCATGCGTGGTTCCGCCCCCTGCGCCGGCCGAGGCGTAGCTGGCAAGCAGCAGAGACAGAGCAGGCCGACCACCAGCTGGCCCAGCTCAAGGGAGGTAAGGCACCCGCTGGAAAAGGGGGGAAAAATGGCGGACAGCCTTGCTTGGCGACCCCCGTGAAATGGTCGATCGACCCCAAATGGGGTCGCGACCCATAGGTTGAGAACCGCTGTTCTAGGGGGACTAAAGGGACATTCCAGCTTAGTGTTGGTTTGGGAGTAGGAAACACCTGAGGTTAAACCTGTAGGTCTCTATCTGCCGTTTCCCAAGGGAAGGCAGATAGTCTTGTGAGATTTTTGTAATAGGGATTAACAATTAAATTATCAACTTGGGCCTACTCTTGAGTTGTTCTGGTTGCTTGTGCCTGACAATAAGCTAGTATCCAGATATTATTGAAATGAGGATCCCCAAAGGCCTAGGGCAGTGGTGGCGAACCTATGGCATGGGTGCCAGAGGCGGCACTCAGAGCCCTCTCTGTGGGCACGCGCACCGTCGCCCCAGTCCTAGGCCTTCAGCTGGGTTTTATAAAACCTTTTCGCTTTAGGCCTCCGCTGCCATGTCCCCCAAAAAAGGTTCAATCAGTCAATTTCAACTTCTTGCAGGAAAAAAAAGATCTTGCAAAGTTGGAATTGATTGATTGAACTTTTTAGTCCCACCCAGTCTGCTGTTACCACCGCAGCCATGCCCACCCAATTGGCCACACCCACCCAATGGGCCACACCCACCCAGCACTCGACAATGCATAAGTGGGTTTTGGGTTGCAGTTTGGGCACTCGGTCTCTAAAAGGTTCGCCATCACTGGCCATGGGCCTAAAAGGCTCTTAATGCTGTTGAATTAGAATTTAGAAATTTTTCACATGCAGACTAAATACAGATACTATAAATATTGACACAGCTCTCAGCATCTTTCTTAATATATATATATATTTGAATGCTTTATTTTAATTGTATTATTCTTCTTTAACAAGGTTCCAAATACCCATATTTTAATTAAACCTTAATGAACTGTGTAATGCTACCAGAAATATATCAATGAAGAAAGCAAATAATTTAATGAACAATATTATTATGCTGGATGCAAATAAGAAATATAGATTAAACTCCTTGCATAAAGCTTTTAAACGTTAAAAGGTCAAATCTACACATAAGGAATTCCAGGCTCAACTCTAATGTAACTTTGTGAACAAAGTTCATTAATTATAAATTCAATGTTAGAAGAACTAACCCAAAAAATTAATATTGTTCTACCTGAAAGTTGGTCTCTTTCCATCCAGGTTTCTTTGCCAACATTCTTACTAGAGCCTGGCAAGGCATTTCAGTTTTATCCATCAGCTCAACAGCCTTCAAGATTAAGAACAGTGTTAAAACTGTAAGAAATGCAGGAACATAAATACTGCCAAACTGCCTTCTATAAACCTACATTCATTCAGATACATTTCATGTTTAGCATCGTAAAAACCATAGCCCTTAACAATATTATTTTTTCCTTCACTGGAAAGTTTTGTAAAGAAATTACCTTTAGTTTTTGCAGTCTTCAAACCCAAAGCTGGATAAAAGTAGATCAAAAATTATCTAGGTTTGGGTCTGAAGACTATAAATATTGTAAACATAAATTTAATCCAAACTATATAAGAATTATTCTTTTTTTACAAATATATTTTACTTACAAATCAAGCTTTATTATTTATTTATTTATTTATTTTACAAAATTTATATGCCGCCCTTCTCCCCATGGGACTCAGGGCGGCTCACAGCATGTTAAAACAATATACAAAATTACCCCTTCTAAAAACCAATTAAAATCCAAATATTAGTGGCTGTGACTATTTAAAATCATTAAAAATTATCCCTATTTAAAATTCACCCTAGGTCAGGCCCG
>NW_015395943.1:0-2346 GCF_001527695.2 Protobothrops mucrosquamatus | reverse complement strand
GCGGCTTCACATAAATATTGAACAATAGGGGAGAGAGGACCGACCCCTGAGGCACCCCACAAGTTAGGGGCCTAGGAGTCGACCTCTGTCCCCCTGCCAATACAGACTGCGTACGGTCGGTGAGGAAGGAGGAGAACCACTGCAGAACAGTGCCTCCCACTCCTAACTCACCGAGACGCCGCAGCATGATACCGTGGTCTTTATTTTAGAAACTTTATTCTGGTTTTCTGAAGAGAAATGTGAAAGTGATAGGATGTTTGAACCAATTCTTATTTTTCAACAGTAAGAATTAACCATTGTTAATTGGATGCCTCCCTGTATGAAACTGACTAGTGCAGATTTTACAGAAATTAAATCTTTAATGTATTTTAAAAAAGGATCTGGTCTAACAAACTTGCAGTACCCAGAATAATCTGAAAAGTCATAAAACACAGTCTGACACTAAAGGCTTCTGCGAACTGCCAAAATAACTTACTATGGAACAAACAAATATTTATAGGGGTGAGACATATTTTAGAAGATCTTGTCATTATTACCTTTTGAAATTCTTCCATGCAAGCCAGCCTTTCCTTCCAATTGCCACTATCTAACTGCTGTATGCAAACTTCTGGGAGGACAGCCGAAGCCTTCTCCTCACACATCTCTATCTATTAACAAAAGAAAAATGACATGCCTGTTAATAGCTTACTGGTACATTCCCAATATGCCTTCATCTGGCTATTTGGCATTTTGACCTATATCAGGTTCGCTACCACACAGCAACCTGGATTCAAAGGAAATCTGTTACCTCAGAGCACATAGATATATGCATATAGTGCCTATCAGTAATTTTTAAACCCAATGTATTTTTTCCTGCTTGTGACTAGCCTCTTGAATGATGGAACAGCCGTGCCATGTGGGCATGTACACATATCACTTTATTTAAAAATGGACTTCATTCTACAGCACTGTTCTCCTCAGACTTGAGATACTTCCTTCAAGGATTCTGCTGAACTGCTATACCAGGGGTAGGCAACCTCGGCTCTTTTATGACTCGTGGACTTCAACTCCCAGAATTCCTGAGCCAGCCATACTGAGGGGAAAGGGAGAGGTTTCCATGCTGAGCCATGCTGGCTCAGGAATTCTGGGAGTTGAAGTCCACGAGTCATAAAAGAGCCAAGGTTGCCTACCCCTGTGCTATACAATACGTAGCACTTTTCCCGTTATGAATATAAATTCATATTCATATGAAGACCAATAATTTGACATTTACATTAGGCAAAAGTTTAAATACTGACTCTAGTTTTAGAAATAATACATTTGAGATGTTGAACCACAAGTGGCAAATGGGCCAGTCATTCTCTGCCAATGGGATATGTGAAAAATGTTCTAGGCATGAACCATGCGGTGCATAGATCAGCCAATTTGTTGTAGCCCAGGCTGTTCCTGAAGCATGTGTGTTTTGGGTGCATTAGTGAACGCATGGACAAAGTGGGATTATTATTATTTTTTTGCATATAGATGGAAATGTGGTTGCCTCAGGCTGAATGGATTTGGAAAATGGGAAACGACATGAAAAAGCAAGGACAGTAGACACAGAGGCTGAAGGAGAGAAAAGCTGCTGGAAAAATTGGGTTTGGACAGGCTGTGGGGATATGTTGCATAGAAAACGGCTATAGGGGGAAGGGAGTGCGCAGGCAGTGCATACCACCCTTACTTGCCCCAATAAAATCATTTGGAATCTCAGATTTTGTTTCCTCCAAAACTCACAACAAAATGTTCCGTGTTTTGTTCTGCCGAACCATGACCAGTCTGAAACAGTGTGGCAGAACTCCCAGGGTGCAATGTTTTGTTCAAGGTTCGAAACATAACATTTTCTAGTTTGTTCACATTCCTACTATCACGTCAATTGCAATCATTTTGAATTCCTGCAGGAAAACATGCCCCCTAGGTTTATATCAGCACACTCCTAAGATTTATAGAGCAAGTGAAATCTAATGTAACGTAAAATACTAGAGAAATAAAAATGTTCCAAATGAAACACCAAATCTCATGCACATGTAACTGAGTAACAACTATTTTGAGCAAGACCGTCATTGGTTTTTGAAGTATTTTTAAATACACAATTTGCACAGAATTCACTTACTGAGAGTTCTGGCTCAAATATTTCTTTTACTTCAGTTCCCTTTTTGGCTTTTGTTCCAGTATTTCCTACTCCACCTGCTGAAGCCGGTTTCCCTTTCTTCACTGGACCACCAGCCTGTACATACAAGAGGTGGAAAAATATTTGAAATGAGCACATAATTCACTGTTTTCCAAAAGATGTTTGTAAAAATTGATGATTAAATGGAAAGGGAATAAAACATC
>NW_015395942.1:0-8997 GCF_001527695.2 Protobothrops mucrosquamatus | reverse complement strand
CAGACAAGTGAATGTCTAGCTTTTTCTTAAAAATCTCCAGTGATGGAGCCCCCACGATTTCTGGAGGCAAGCTGTTCCACTGGTTAATTGTCCTCACTGTCAGGAAGTTTCTCTTTAATTCTAGGTTGCTTCTCTCTTTGTTCAGTTTCCAATCATTGTTTCTTGTCCTGGCCTCTGGTGCTTTGGTAAATAACGTGACACCCCCCCTCTTCTTTATGGCAGCCCCTCAAGTACTGGAAGACTGCTATCATGTCTCCCCTATTTCTTCTTTTCTTTAGACTAGCCAGACTCAAGTCCTGCAGTTGTTCTTCATATGTTTTAGTCTCCAGGCCTTTGATCATCTTAGTTGCTCTTCTCTGAATTTTTTCCAAACTCTCAACATTTTTTTTTGTGATATGGTGACCAAAATTGGCTGCAGTATTCCAGGTGTGGTCTTACTAGGGTTTTATAAAGTATTTTATAAATACTTCACGTGATCTTGATTCTATGCCTCTGTTTATACAACCCAGGATTGTATTAGCTTTTTTGGCTGCTACTGCACACTGCTGGCTCATAGTCAAGTGATTGTCCACTAGGACTCCAAGGTCCCTCTCACAATTACTGTTTTTATCCAGGTCTCGCCCAGTCTGTACTTGTACCTTTGATTTTTCCTACCTAAATGTAAAACTTTGCTTTTTTCTACACTGAAACTCATTTTGTTGGACAGGGACCATTGTTCAAGTTTGTCAATATCTTTTTGGACCCTGACTTTGTCTTCTGGGGTGTTGGCTACTCCTATCAGTTTGGTGTCATCTGCAAATTTGATGAGTTCCCCTTCAATTCCCTCATCTAAGTCATTTATGAAGATATTGAAGAGTACTTGGCCTAAGACGTAACCTTGTGGTACCCCACTGCTCTCCATGTAGATAAAGTGCCGTTGAGGACTACTCATTGAGTACAGTTTGTCAGCCAGTTACAGATCCATCTAGTGGTGATGTTGTCTATTTCTAGCTTACCAAGGAGTAGGTTGTGGTCTACCTTATCAAATGCCTTACTGAAATCCAAGTATACTACGTCCACAGAATTTCGCTGGTCTATTAGTTTAGTCACTTTATCGAAGAATGAAATAAGGTTGGTTTGGCATGATCTGTTTTTGATAAACCCTGGCTGGCTACTAGTTATAACTTTGTTTGCTTCTAGTTGTTTGCAGATCTGTTTTTTGATTATCTTTTCCAGGATCTTCCCAGGTATTGATGTTAGACTGATTGGTCTATAGTTTCCTGGGTCTGTTTTTTTCCCCTTTCTTGAAGATGGGAACCACATCAGCCTTTTTCCAATTCTCAGGTACTTCCCCGGTGCTCCGGGATTTTTTGAAAGATATGGTGCAGTGGTTCTGAGATAACATCTGCCAGCTCCTTCAGAACTCTGGGATGTAATCTGTCGGGTCCCGGTGATTTATACTTGTCAAGATCGGATAGGTGTTCTCTTTACCATTTTCTTGCTTGTTTTAATTTTTGTATGTAGGAGGTGAATGTATATATGCCTCAAATCTCCTACAAATGATTTTGTCTTTAGAACTTCAGAGCAAGTGACAGTTGGGAAAACTGTCATATTACAGTTTTTTTAAAAAAAATTTTTTAAAGGATTTTACAAGATTGAGCTTCGATGAGGGCTCAGCTGAAAACAGTTAGAAACTCTCATCTTGATACCTGAAAGTTCCTTTTAGGATCTGGTAATTGCACAAAAATCCATAGAGGATCTGCTTATGTGGGCAAGTTGGCTAAGCATTGCAGTCACATACCTAGTTCTTGCATGCTTCAATAGATCTTTGGTCTAACACTCTTTTTCCTGCATTTGCCTGAAAGGAAGCTGGGATTTTTTTTATTATTATTTTTTAAAAAAGGCTACTTAAATTAAATGACAGCAGGAGGCTTCCTAAAGTAAATTAACTTTCTTAGCTTCCTCATTACTGCCATGTTGGAGTTCCTGACATCCAGTGACAAATGGGCAATAGATCTCAGAAATGTTGGCTGAGCAACCAGGGCCAGTCAGCAGCTGCAGGACTACTGGAAGAAAAGTTGTTTACCCTTTGCAAATATACAAAAACTGGAAATGAAGAATTAATGACCTGTTATTACAAATCAAATCCAATCAGAAGAGGATATCTGAAAAGAATATACCAGTACCGAAAAGGACAACAACCAGAATCAGAAATAACAGAGCAGGGACTAGAACATTCAACTATGACATGAAATACAGTATTCATAGATGTAGAATGGGAAGAACTGCAAAAATCTATCCAGGGCAATGAAATAGAAGCCTTCCCAGAAGTAGCTCAGACTGTACAGGCAAACCACAGGGAAGGGGGTATAGGAAATGACCAGGCTGACCCTGAGACTAGGGTCAAATGCATCATCAATCTGGCATCCCCACACCTCAAAAGAGTCCTAAATCCAATCCTTCCCTTGAAGTCTGTTGACTCTTATCTGCTGCCAATTTTCCTTGACCATTAGTAGATCAGATTCTTGTGTATAGCTTGCATGGAATAAACTCATGGTGCTTTTGAATTCTATTCTGGCTCCTGGTTTCTTATGCCTGACTGGGGATGGGAGCTGGTTGGTTTTGGCAGTAGAGGAAACCAGCATAGCTATTGAATACTTTTCATTCCCATACCAAGCACTCTCTCCTCTGCCTTCTCCCCAGAAAGAACAAATCTTTGTGACTAAAGAAAAACAAAAGGAATTCAAACAGAGAATAATTGAACATCTAGAACAGCACAAAAACAACATAAGATTGCATGTATTGAAGCTTGTTCCAAAGAAACAGCTAGCACAAGTATTAACAGGTGCCAATACTGTGTAATATCAAATATAAGCACCAACTCACTGCAAGAAACAAACCAACTAATACGCAACATAGGTGCAGTTATAACTGAATATCTTTGATGCAAAATCAACAGATAAACAAATAAACAAAAACAAACTGCATCGCCAAAAAAAAGATTAGGTTAGAAAATAAAATCAGCATGCTAAGCTCAAATTCAAGCATGCTAGAACAGATAAAAGAAAAGAAGGTGAGTGGAATCAGAAATCATTTTTAAATAAAATTATGCATTTAGAGCAATTTTTAAAGTCTCACCTTTTATACATTTATTTATAACTAGCTGCACCCGGCCACGTGTTGCTGTGGCTCAGTCTGGTTAATGTTGCTGTAGCATGTGTTGCTTTTACGTCCAACAGATGGCGCTATTTTTCAAAAAAAGCATGTTTTTACCTGTCACAGGTGTGACATATATATAATAGTAGGTATATAAAAACATGCGCGTATTCGAATGCAACATTGTGTCAAAATTTCAAAGCAATCAGTGAAGAACTTTTGGAGATTTAAGATTTTGAACAAACGAACATTTACATTTTTATTTATATAGATTTAGTTTTCCTATGTTATGTTAAAGGCTGTGGCAAAGGATAACTTCTACTCTAATTTGCAAGTGGAAGAGCAGTTTAATCCTTCCTTCCTGAGTTCTGATTGTATGTGAATTATCCCTGCATGTTTGTGAGGCTTAGAAAAACATCTGCCGTCCTTACAAACACTCTGAAAGTATCAGCCTTTCCAGGTAGTCCAAACAGGAAACAAACCAGATGAACAAATTCTACTTAATTGTAAGACTACATAGCAAGTCTGCACTATTGGTGGATTTGAAATAAGATTTGACTTCATTGGTATCTGGGTGGGGAGTGAGGGGCCAAAATGGCTAAGGCAGAGGACACAACATCACAATCCAAGGCCTGCCCCTTTTGTACAAAAAGATTGTAATGTCTTGTTTACAGTGTTAAATGAATTATTGCAGTTGTTAAGTTAGTAACATGGTTGTTAAGTGAATCAGGCTTCCCCATTGACTTTGCTTGTCAGAAGGTCGCAAAAAGGGGATCACATGACCCCCCTGGGACACGGCAACTGTTGTAAATACATGCCAGCTGCCAAGCTTCTGAATTTTGATCACATGACCATGGAGATGCTGCAATGGTCGTTAAGTGTGAGAAACAGTCATGTCACTTTTTTCAGTGCCATTGTAACTTTGAATGGCCACTAAACAAGTGGTTGTAAGTCAAGGACTACCTGTATTAAACTGATACACCACCCATCTCCCTGATAGTGACTGGTATGAATGTGTGTTGTCGCGGGGGTGTGGTGGTGGAGGGTTATTGTTTTATTATTTTTCTTATTATTATTTTTACTTCTTTTATATGGTGTTTTTATATCTGTGTAAGCCGCCTTGAATCGCCATGTGCGAGTAGGCAGCAATATAAATTTTCTAAATAAAATAAAACAAATAAAGGGACTCTGAGTGGCTGATGAGATGATAACTACATTGTAGTATGTGGTATGAATTGACCTTTAGTTGGAGCCACATGTAGCTACAATTTTTTATCAAATCCTAGGTTCCCTGGAGTCTTTTAGTCTCATTCAAGCAAAATTCCTGCCCCTGGCCATTTGTGAAAACATTTGATGTTAATGCGTTCCAACTGCACGAAGAATGTGGTGAAAACCCACAGGATTACTTCTCCAAAACACATTCACTCCATGGAATGCTGATTCCTTGCCTTTTAAGGGATCTGCATAAAGTAAGGTTTAACTGGGCAATTACTAATGCTACATAACTTTCTCCTTCCCCAATGGTTCATTCAAGATGTTTTTGCTGATTCATTCCCTTGTTTTGGCTATAGAATCTGTTAATGTGTTTGCAGAAGAGAAGCTTGGAGACACATGGAAAAGGAGAATGAAACAAGTGATTACTTTTAGCCACTGAATTCCCTCCATTTCTGAAAAAAGGGAAGGGAAATTTGCTGTTGACTAGTTTCGTGAAATAACAATAGCACTTAGACTTATATACAACTTCACAGTGCTTTTACAGCCCTCTCTAAGCAGTTTACAGAGTCAGCCTATTGCCCCCAACAATCTGGATCCTCATTTTACCGACCTTGGAAGGATGGAAGATTGAGTCAGCCTTGAGCCGATGAGACTCAAACTGCTGAACTGCTGGCAGCCAGCAGTCAGCAAAATGTTATTTCACTGTCTTCATCTTAGTGGCATGTTTTGGATTAAAAGTATTAAAACTGAAAATATGGTGGTATGCTATTTTTTTATCATTTCAGGTTTCTTACAAAGGAAGAGTATAGTGGGATAATCTGGAACTGTCAAGCTGGCACCCAGGAAGCTAAATCTCAGAATGAGTTGAGGTTAGCAATCAAAGCTAAAAATAACAAAAATGCCTTCCCTAAATATATTCTCTAAATATAGAAAAAAAAGGAAACAAAAATAATCAGCATATCAGCCAGTCAATGGCAAAATACTAACAGGAAACCAAAAGAAGAAGAAGACATTGCTACAACTCTTATTTCAGTTTAAACTTTAGTTCAACACAAAATTATACATTCTATGTGAAAATTATGAGGAGCAAGATAAAAAAGACAGGATTGAAGCTTGGGATGGGTAGATATATGGTGAGCTTAAATCTCCAGGATGAGGTAAATTGCATAGTAGGGTACTGAAAAAAACGGATAGCTTAGATCCGTGGTGGTGAACCTATAGAACGTGTGCCACAGGTGGCACGCAGAGCCCTCTCTGTGGGCACGCGCACCGTCGCCCTAGTCCTAGGCCTTCAGCTGGGTTTTATAAAACCTTTTCACTTTAGGCCTCCGCCGCCGTGTGCAAAAAAAAAAAAAGGTTGAATCAATCAATTTCAACTTCTCATGGGAAAAAAAAAGATCTCGCAAAGTTGGAATTGATTGATTGAACTTTTTAGTCCCACCCTGTCTGCTGTTATCACCACAGCCACGCCCACCCAATGGGCCACGCCCACCCAATGGGCCACATCCACCCAATGGGCCACGCTCACCTGGCACCCAACAATACATAAGTGGGTTTTGGATTGCAGTTTGGGCACTCGGTCTCTAAAAGGTTCACCATCAGTGGCTTAGATGAATCTATATGTATTGTCCTTGAGAACTCCTGAAGAACTGGTCAATACTAAATTTCTAGAGGAAAAAAATGTTCTCCTCCCAAAGTGCTGGAAAAGGAAGAACATAAAGCCCAGCCTGACATCAGTACCTGGTAAGTTCTATAACAAATCATAAAGAAGTTATTTCCAACCACGTAGAAAACAATGCAATAATTACCAGAAATCATAGATATAATAATAATAATAATAATAATAATAATAATAATAATAGTAGTAGTAGTAGTAGTAGTAGTAGTAGTAGTAGTAGTAGTAGTAGTAATCACCATTTGGAACACAATACGCCGGATATCACAGTTGTAGAGAACCAAAGCGTACAGCTGATTGATATCGCTGTACCAGGAGATGCCAGAGTCAAAGAAAAAGAACTGGAAAAAATTACAAAATATCGCGACCTGGCCAACGAAACTGCGCGATTATGGATGAAACGTGTAACAGTGGTACCCATTGTCATCGGGGTACTAGGAACTATGTCCCAAAACTTTGCAAAACACATCAAGAAACTGCAGCTTCCTGCAATAACTCCAGCAATGTTACAAAAAACTGCGCTACTCGGAACATCTTATATTTTAAGGAGATACCTGGTTTATTTATTTATTTATTTATTTATTTTATTAAATTTATATCCCGCCCTTCTCCTTGCGGACTCAGGGCGGCTAACAATCGGATAAAAATACACAAATAACATTACAAGTTTAAAAATTAATTAAAAAGGAAATATTTGAATTTGATCTAATTAAAATATAATTAAAACCCCCTCTAAAAGTTTCCCCTAGGCCAGTCCCGCAAGCTGGAATAACCATGTCTTAAGGGCGCGGCGGAAGGAAGGGAGATCAGGGATCACCCTGATCTCTGGGGGCACCTAGGATACTGACACCTAGGATACTGGTAGCAACCCGTGTCAACCATCAGCGCCAGCCAATTTGAATGTTCAGTTGACTGAGGTTCATGTTTAACGAATAAAAGTATATTATTATTATTATTATTATTATTATTATTAGTAGTAGTAGTAGTAGTAGTAGTAGTAATAATGTTGGAAGGGACCTTGGAGGTCATCTAATCCAACCCTCTGCTCAGGCAGGAAACCCTATACCATATCAGACAAATGACTGTCCAATCTCTTCTTAAAAACTTCCAGTATTGGAGCATTCACAGCTTCTGGAGGCAGGTTTGTTCCACTGGTTAATTGTTCTCTGTAGTTATAGGTTGTTTCTCTCTTTGGTTAGTTTCCATCCATTGCTTCTTATCCTGCCTTCAGGTGCTTTGGAGAATAGCTTGACTCCCTCTTCTTTGTGGCAACCCCTGAGATATTGGAACACTGCTATCATGTCACCCCCTTGTCCTTCTCTTCATTAAACTAGACATACCCAATTCCAGCAACTATTCCTTATATGTTTTAGCCTCCAGTCCCCTAATCATCTTTGTTGCTCTTCTCTGTACTCTTTCTAGAGTTCAACATCTTTTTTACATCGTGGTGACCAAAACTGGATACAGTATTCCAAGTGTGGCCTTACCAAGGCATTGTAAAGTGGTATTAACACTTCACATGATCTTGATTCTATCCCTCTGTTAATGCAGCCTAGCACTGTGTTGGCTTTTTTGGCAGCTGCAGCACACTGCTAGCTCATATTTAAGTGATTGTCCACTAGGACTCCGAGATCCCTCTCATAGTTACTACTATTGAGCAAGGTACCACCCTATATTATACCTGTGTATTTGGTTTTTCTTGCTTAAATGTAGAACTTTACATTTTTCACCATTGAATTTCATTTTATTAGATAGTGCCCAATGTTCAAATCTGTCAAGATCCTTCTGTATCTTAAGCCTATCTTCTGGAGTGTTGGTTATTCCTGCCAGTTTGGTGTCATCTGCAAATTTGATGAGTTCCCCATCTATCCCCTCGTCCAAATCATTGATGAAGATGTTGAGGAGCACTGGGCCCAGAACAAAGCCCTGGGGCACCCCACTACACACTTCCCTCCATGTAGATGCAATTCCATTGAGTACCACACGCTGAGTTATGGCCAGTCAGCCAGCTACGAATCCATCTGGTGGTGATGCTGTCTAACCCACATTTTTCTATCTTATCAAGTAGTAGGTTGTGGTCTACTTTATCAAATGCCTTACTGAAGTCCAAGTAAATTATATCCACAGCATTCCTCTGGTCCATTAATTTTGTCATTTGGTCAAAGAATGCAATAAGATTTGTCTGGCATGATCTATTTTTGACAAACCCATGTTGGCTTTTGGTAATAACTTTGTTTGCCTCTAGATGTTTGCTGATTTGTTGCTTGATTATCTTTTCCAGAATCTTCCCAGATATTGAGGTCAGACTGATAGGTCTGTAGTTTCCTGGATCCATTTTTTTTCGTTTTTGAAGATGGGAACTACATCAGCTCTTTTCCAGTCCTCTGGTAGTTCCCCTGTGCTCCAGGATCTTTGAAAGATATAGTTCAGTGGTTCTGAGATCACATCTGCCAGTGATCTTCACCATAGGCTTTTATTATTGCAATACGTCATGCATGTAGAGTAGATTATGCATTTAAATCTCATCTCTGACTCTCTAATTACAATTGCTCATTCTAATGGTGTTGTCTATCAGTCACTTGTGACTAAATTCTTCTGTCTGTCTTAGATGCAGATGTCCATGCTAGACAACTATTTTCCAGATGCCTTCAGACATTAATTTAAATTTGCCAAAGCATACCCTGCTATTTGACTTACAGTCTGAGGAGTCACTGATGGTTCAGCCACATTGATGCTGTGTTTTTGCTCTTGTCATGGGGGAAGAAGCCAATCAGTTGCTTTTCAAGGAGTTTATGCATAGCACTGCTTCAGCAAAGCAAGAAAAAGAGTGTTTGTATAACAAAGTAAGTAATATAGCTGGACTGCAAATCAGCTTAACTGTATATGAAACTTTGCCAAATAACAGTATTTCAATGAGCTGCCCTGCTTCTGTTTGGTTCTTAGAGCTTTACTTTAGAGATTCTACTATAAAA
>NW_015395941.1:4756-8999 GCF_001527695.2 Protobothrops mucrosquamatus | reverse complement strand
ACCAAAGGCATAAAACAAAACAAAAAATTCACTTCTCACAGATCTAGATCTGAACGATCTATTATGCAATCCACTGGATATGTTACAATACAATAACCATTCTTTGCTTTAAAACAAGGAAGGAATATAAGAAGAAGATAACCTAAAGTTTGCAAGAGGAATATCCCGTTCTTCTAAATCAGTGGTTCTCAACCTTTTTTAATGCCGCGACCCCCAACCGGTCGTAAGTCGAGGACTAAACCGGTCATAAGTCGAGGACTACCCAACCGGTCATAAGTCGAGGACTTTCCCTGCCCGGGAGCGCCGTGCATGCGTGGTTCCGCCCCCTGCGCCGGCCGAGGCATAGCTGGCAAGCGGCAGAGACGGAGCAGGCCGACCACCAGCTGGCCCAGCTCAAGGGAGGTAAGGCACCCGCCGGAAAAGGGGAAAAAAATGGCAGACAGCCTTGCTTGGCGACCCCCGTGAAATGGTCGATCGACCCCAAATGGGGTCGCAACCCATAGGTTGAGAACCGCTGTTCTAAATGGTTGTGTGTTTAGGGGTAAATATTCAAACTCAATCAAATAAGAAATTAGGAAATGCTGAAATGGATCTTTCTCTCGGGAATAAAGGATGCACAACCACAACATTGCACACAAAAATGTAGCTTATCGTCATGTTTAACGCAACTTATTTATGTGTTTCACCCCATTCAATCCTTTAAAGGCCTACTTCTAAAAATCAAGTCACCAACTACAATAAAACAAAATGGGTCTGGTTTTTGTTTTACTTGACCAAAGCAACCTAATTCCATAAATAGGAACGGTTATCATATTCACTGTTTAATGGGAGGAAAATTTCTTAAAGCTATGAGACATTTCATAGTCTCTGGAGGGATGCACATACAAAACACAATCTTGCATGACAAAAAAAGGTAAAAACAAAATATTATCTTTATTAAATGGTGAGAAAGAGATGAAGACTTGCATGATTCCATTATTATAGCCAACCTCAGTAATAGTAATTGTAATAGATTATGAAAATAACTTTAAGAAATAGGAGGAAATCCTGCAGCCTAGACAATAGTGTGATAAGAGAAACATGAGTCCAAAGCTGGAATGGGAATGGAGATAGCATCGTAGAATTGATCTGCCTAGTTCTCTGGACGGTAAAGGCAGGGCATCTCATTCTGAAGTGCTTTCAGACTTACAAGATTCTGTTACTATGACTGTATAATAAAACTAATATTAATATTCTGGGCTTTGATTCCCTGGTCTGGACTACCTTGAAGGGCTGACAGTAGGTTTAGCCTTCCTGCGGAATTGATTTCTTGGTCTGGTCTATCCAGTGGGGCTGGCATCCATCTTGCAAGTCTGATTGTGCTATACCTCTTTCCCTTCTTATACTTCAGTGGATTAGAGAGATAGCAACAGCAATAGCATTTAGGCTTCTATCCAGGCCCATGGTGCTTTACAGCACTCTCTGGGCAGTTTACAGTGTAGAAGCATTATTGCATATGGCCCCTAACAATTTGAGTCCTCATTTTACTGACCTCGGAAGGATGGAAAGCTGAGTCAACCTTGAGCCCTGCCAGGATTGAACTCCTGGCAGTGGGCAGAGTTTGCCCACAATGTTGCACTTAACCACTGCACCACCAGGGCTCCTAACAGAGATGTCTGTCTCAACTGCTTTTAAACACCATCTGTTTGCTGTGGATTTCAGGTATGTTTTACCCTGGCATATCTTTGCCATGATCAACTTCCTTGTTCTCTACAACATCCCGCAAGATAGTGATACAATCCACGCTGAGATCTCCTACGCCACTGCCTTATCACCGCCCATTCCCAACTAGATATATAGGATATGTTCAAATGTATACTCTGATGTATATGCTTCTCCTCCTACCCCTATACATCTCTTCGCCATTCTGTATGCATTTATATTCTAAACCAGTGGTTCTCAACCTTTTTAATGCCGCGCCCCCCAACTGGTCATAAGTCGAGGACTAAACCGGTCGTAAGTCGAGGACTAAACCGGTCATAAGTCGAGGACTATCCAACCGGTCGTAAGTCGAGGACTTTCCCTGCCTGGGAGCGCCGCACATGCGTGGTTCCGCCCCCTGCACCTGCCGAGGCGTAGCTGGCAAGCGGCAGAGACGGAGCAGGCCGACCACCAGCTGGCCCAGCTCAAGGGAGGTAAGGCACCCGCCGGAAAAGGGAAAAAAATGGCGGACAGCCTTGCTTGGCGACCCCCATGAAATGGTTGATCAACCCCAAATGGGGTCCCGACCCATAGGTTGAGAACCGCTGTTCTAAACAATTGTGTGACTCTGGTACCTAAGCACAGCCCATGGAGCTTTTCTCAAGGCAGAAAGGCCATCGCCCTGCTGTTCTTCAGGGGAGGCAGGGTGGCAGGAGTTCCATGTCCCCTTGTGAGCCACACGGTGCTTCCCGTTCTCCCGGCTGGATGATGGAAAATGTAAAGGGGTTTGTAGAGAAGCTGCTGGTTGCCGAACCATCTTCACATGTAGCCCTCCATTTTTTCTAATTAATGAAAGAATAAGAAGCTTGCATTAGTAAGATAGAATTCTGCCTCTGTCTTGTTCTCAAGGAGAAAAAGCTTAGCAACAATATTTATTTAGCAGTCTACCCATGTGAGATCAACACAAATTGATCCAAAGACTAATTTTCAACCTAGCTGGCTGCCCAGAATTGAGAATGAATAAATACTAAGAAGCAAATTAGACTATTAGAAGATGTACCTGCTCAATGTTATTTATTTGCTTGTTGATTGGTTTAATTGCATGTGCTTTGACAGATTTGACATAAAAATGACACAAAAATAATGATAAAAAATAAAGAAGATAAACAAGAACAAATAATAGAAGTAAAATGTTACATAAAAACCCCTTTTTGGTCACACATTTTCCCCTTCCATTTATTTTCCCAAACACTAACCTTTATCTAGGTATTTAACAGAACAACAGAACAACACAGTTGGAAGGGACCTTGGAGGTCTTCTAGTCCAATCCCTTATATCATTCCAGACAAATAGTTGTCTAATCTCTTCTTAAAAGACTCCAGTGATGGGGCACCCACAACTTCTGAATGCAAGCTGTTCCACTGGTTGGAATTATTGGTTGAAACCATTTGGTTGAAATTATTATTAAATCAAAAAAACAAGCAAACATACAGAAAAATGAAATTTGCTAAAAAAAAGAATTAAGGGAACTTCTGCTAAGTCTACATTTTTAGTCTTTTTTCGAGGTTGTCAACAGGCATGCAGGTAAAAATGATGCAATAGATATTGTACACCTGAGTTTTTAAAGAGCCTTTGACAAAATCCTCTATGAAAAGCTGCTGGGAAAACTCAGCTACTAAGGAAACAGAGAATGGGAGGAAAAGAGCAGATCTCATACCAAGATGCACAAAATAAGGCCCCCCACCAAGGATTGGCATTGGAGCCAGTGCTTTTGACTTGTATATGAACATTCTGGAGTCTGCAATTCAAGGTAGTAAAAAAAAAAAAGGGTTGTGAAGAGTTGCAGAAAGATCTCTCAAAAATGGGTGAATTGGCATTCAAAAAGGAAAAAGGTGGTTCAGGGTAGGCAAGTATAAAGAGATGCAAGTTGCCCCCCCCCCTAAAAAGCAAACTTCACTGATCCATTAATGAAAATTCATCAGGAAAGGGATTTTGGAATCACAACAGTCAGTTTGATCAAAATGTCAACTCATTATGTAGCAGATTAAAAAACGAGAATCTATAAGGGTGAAGGTTCATTCTCCAAGCTTGTGGGTTGGTTTCTGAACATTTTGTTATCAGGCAAGGAATCAGGGGGTAGGCAACCTTGGCTCTTTTGTGACTCATGGACTTCAACTCCCAGAATTCCTGAGCCAGCATAGTTCAGCTTGGAAACTCTCCCTTTCCCCGTCAGCATGGCTGGCTCAGGAATTCTGGGAGTTGAAGTCCACGAGTCATAAAAGAGCCAAGGTTGACTACCCCTGGGCTAGGTAATATCTTCAGCGGAGTTTAGGAGATGTCAGTGTCCATGTTCTTCAGTGTTCTATAATAATAATAATAATAATAATAATAATAATAATAATAATAATAATAATAATAATAATAATAATAATAATAATAATAATAATAATAATAATAATAATAATAATAATAAAGTTGGAAGGGACCTTGGAGGTCATCTAGTCCAACCCCCTGCTCAGGCAGGAAACCCTATACCATTTCAGACAAATGGCTATCCAGTCTC
>NW_015395941.1:0-3160 GCF_001527695.2 Protobothrops mucrosquamatus | reverse complement strand
TAGTCTAAATGCTGGATCTTGGGAAGCAACAGTTGAAAGGAACTACCATTCTCCACTGTAGCTTATAAGCTTCCCAAATGCTTTTGGCTGGCTATTGTGTGACACAGAACACCGGCTGTGGATGTAGGTCCCGATCAGCCAGATGTCTTCTTTTGTTCATATTTTGTTGTTCCTCTTCTTTTGTTCTTATTTCATTGATCCTCCCTGATGACAGCTGCAGTTTCTGACAGTACTGCATTGTTAGTCTAGACTGTTAGAACTATAGTAGCAGTGTTGTTTGTTTAAAAATGGTGAGAAAACCTGTCTCTTCAAATCAGTACCCCAAAATAAAAAGGACTTATGCAGACATAATATATTAAACCGCATAAATTATAACTCTTGTGCTTGATAACCTTGTCAGGGCTTCTACAAGTTGTATTGTCCAGATATTGGGCACCATATGTTCCTGAAGCAATCAAACATAATAATTAGTATCTAATTATTATTATCTAGGGGTTTGCTAAACTATTAGCAGGTGATGGCATGTGACTAATCTTATCAGAGGTTGGAAGCTAAGCAGGATCAGGTCTAGTTATCCTCTGAATGGGGAATCACCTTATAATCCTGCAGCTAGATCCAAGTTGAAAGAACACAGTGTAAACCACCTCCATATTGTTGCTATGACAACTTCATGGACATGAAATCACTAGACACATTTATCTTTACCTACCCAATGCTAATACCATTAGCATTATTATATTTTCCCTCATTATACTAATTATAGATTATATTTTTATCACCCCAGTTTTCTAATTACTCAGGATGACTTTAAAGGTTCTCCAATCTTATTCCCACCATACTTTAGCTTCTGAGAGACAATTTTGTGCAGTGCTTATGGCATCAGGTTAGATGCCCAGAGATGGCAAGTTGTAATCCTGCCCTAGGACACAAAGCCAGTTGGGTGACTGGGGGCCAGTCACTTAGGAAGGTGGAAAGGGCAAATTACTTCCAAAAAATCTTGCCAACAAAACTGCAGAGTCTTGTCCAGGCAGTCACCAGGAAAGGCATTAAAAAACAAATCTTTAACTTCTATTTCCCTTTCACTGACCCAAAAAATGAGATTCAGGTAATGTCTTCATATGAATTGCTTCCCAAAGGAATAATGTGAAAATGAAAATGAGTTTCTGATTTTGACAGCTATATGTAATTCTCCAGAGATCAACCATAATCTAATGTGTAACACTTGTTCTAAAAATGATAGCCTTTGATTTAGGTTCCTATGGGTCTCTCAAAGCTATAGCACAATTCCAAACACATTGAACTTAATATTCAATATCAACGCCTCTTCTAACAAAAAAATAAAACCAGATAAAATTTAAAATATTTACTGAAGCATATTATTTATGAAGCATAGATAGATGGTAATTAGATTATCTTATACCTTAAATGTAGGGATTAAAGATAAGCTTTTTTAAAAAAATTGTGTAATTATAAGATATTTTATTATTTTGATATAGTGATATTTATACAATATCAACTAGAGATTATTAATACTTTAATATTTAACTGAGACTTTTAAAGACAGAAAAAAGGAAAGATATTAAGATTATCAGTTATCTAATGTTTAGATAACGGACAGTTTTGAAGATAGAAAAAAGTCAAAGTATTATATCAACGTTAACTATAATTTGGAAAATCAATGTCGATAAATGTAAAATTAAATACATTTTTATGTTCAAAGCTGAATATAACTTTAGCAAATAGTGAACTACTGTTCTACAATGAAGATTTCTGCCTTAAACTGAATACTTACTACTGAGCTCTCCACCCTGTTACTTATTACTATTTGGGCATGCTGAGAAAAATAGAAAAACAACAAAGCAAAGTTGGCAATAGCAAGTAAAAGAAAAAGAAAACAAGGGGGAAAGCTTTTCTAGCTTCCTTCTTCTTGTCCTTTTGCTAATTTGTGATATCTTTATACATTCAGAACCTTTTAGAAGCCAGACTGTAAAGGTTTATATTTGCCATACTGTTTTGTATTGTATGTATATTGTATATATGGAAAAGTGTTAAGCTTTTGAACAGCAAGTATCTGTTCACTGTTGCACAAAAGAATGAGTTTTCTTTTATGCCCAACACTATCGAGATGCCTAAGAGAGCCAGTATGGTGTAGTGGTTGAGGTGTTTTGCTTGTTTGTTTATTTGTTCATTCAACTTGTAAAGGTAATGGTAACTGTTTCCCTGTCCAGAGCACGGTGCTCATCTCCGTTTCTTGGCCGAGCTAGCATTGTCCGAAAACAATTTCCATGGTCATGTGGCCGGCATGACTATACACCAAAGTTGAACGGAACTCTGTTACCTTCCCACTGAAGTGGTACCTATTAATCTGCTCACGTTTGCATGCTTTCAAATTGCTAGGTGGGCAGGAGTTCGGGCAAGGAACTGGAACTCATCCCACTGCACAGACATCAGGTCTCGAACCCAGGCTGTCAGCTCTCCAGCTGACAAGCTCAGAGTCTTTAACCACTGAGCCGTCATGACCCATTCGACCTGTACAGCTACCCAATTCACAAAGCAAATCAGGGAGCGAAGAAAAAAAAAACACCAGCAACCGAGGACACAAATCAATACGCTGCGATGCCCCTTAGAGACAGGGTCACTCCACACTCTGGCCCCATTTCTGAATGCTGAAGTAGGTTCACAGGTCCTCCTGTAGCTACGAAAAGTCACTGTGTGGCCTCGGGCCACTCACACTCTCTCAGCCCAACCTACTTCAAAGGATTGTTCTGGAGATAAAAGGAAGGAGGAACCCATGCGAATTGCCTTAAGCTTTTGGAGAAAAAGGTGATATAAATCTAACAAATAAATAAAACTGAGTTGGAAGCTGAGTTGGGAAGTTCTTTGGTCTGGTGCTTGAGGGAAGGATAGTACTAATTTTATGGACTGTTGTGAGCTGCCAGAAATTATTATACGAGATGGACAACCACATAAATCCTGTTAAGAAGTAAAACACATAACATACATGTAAATGGGCATGCATGCTATTGGACAGTTTTGGGAACAGGCCTTGTCTGTCTCTGCAATAAAAATGCCAAAATTGTAAGGTACACACTCTACTCACAGTCTGGATCCATTTTGTGAAAGCAGGAAGCCATCGTACACTAAGCAGACGCCAAATACG
>NW_015395940.1:0-9000 GCF_001527695.2 Protobothrops mucrosquamatus | reverse complement strand
TGTGGTCCAGTGACTCAGCTTAATCTCTGGCACGTCTCTTTTTCTGCTGCGCACGCTTATCGCTCCTACGCTGGCGTGGATCCAGCCACAACTTTTCTTCCTCATTATTGGACACACCTGGCTCCTGGCCAATCTGAGAAACACTGGGCTCCTGGCCAATCTCTGAACCACCTGGCTCCTGGTCAATCTCTTCTCCGTCAGAAGACACCGGAGGCATTGCCAAAGAGGAGGGTCCTGGAGAGGGAGGCCTAGCCATCTCCTCTCCTTCATGTTCGGAGCCTTCTTCCTCCAATAAGAGGGGCTCACAAGACGGAGCCACAACATTTATTTATTCCTTAAGTAAGGTAAAAGTTATGGGATGGTTTACATGAGAAAAAATAGAATCAAATATTTAAATGTAATTAACTTTGAGAAAATCTTAACCAGTAAGAATGTCTTGAACATGTGGGAAAAACAAATGTAAACAAGAACTGTAAACGGGATCTATGATGAGGCAACCAGAATGACTAGATAGAAAAGAAATATTATATTGATGTGATTATTATTTGCGGAAATATTAGACAAAAATTATATTCAATTGTTATCTATCAAAACAATAAGAATTGTATTACCTTAAGGTTGGTAAAAGAGAACATTATGGGAAGAAGAGGAAATCAAGTAATTATGTGGATTATAGATCATAGAAACCAATTGTTAGCGAATGTTTTTTAAATGTAAACCCAGACAACACACTGTTTACCGAATATTAAGGTGACCATGTTAAAAAATTAATAAAATATATTATAAAAAAATAAAACTGAAATAAATATTGAAGTAACTAAAATGACGCTTGAATTATACAAAATGGTATTTGAAGTATTAAAACATTATGGTTAAGTTATTTTCAACTTAAAGTACATAATCTTTGCAAATTCTCAGAAATGCCATTATTATTCTTAGTAATTTTAATAAGAGAATATAGGGAGTTTAATTCACAGAACTCAAAAGACAGTGACTTTTAATTTTTAATTTTTTGACATGTATTAATTAGCATATCTGCCTTTTGTACCAAACAAAGACTAAAGGCAGATATTATATTTGATCATTAGAAAGTATTTCTCTCATGAGTGTTTTAAAGTTAACTAACTACAGGGTGTCTTAAATGCACCAAAAAAAATACTAAAAACTATTGCTTGACAAAAGTGCTTTGGCTTTAATAAAGAGTGTAAAGCTATAATTAATTTTCCTAACTTGTCTAATTTGTTTTACAAAAATGAATTACAAAAGAACAGCCATCAAAAATAAGCCAAAATGTCATTTAAAAAAAAATGCCCTGAAGTTAATGTAAGTCACGTAGACAAAAAAAGTAAATCTTATCAAAAAGTAAAAGTGCACTCAAAATGTTTTTTTCCCTTTCTTTTCTTTCATTTTTATGGCTTCAATTTTCCAATTGCAAGTTTTGTTTTCCAAAAGCAAAAGTGGGACAAGCATAAAAAAAAGAAGAAAGCCACTACATAGAAAAATTGAAGGATTGTGAAGCAACTCCTATATATTTTATGCAAAGATAATATGAACTGTCCTAATACTCATTTCCATTGGGGATCCTTCCAGAAAGATTGCTCTAATAGCAATCAACAGATTGATTAGTATGAAACATAGTTTCCACTTTTCCAGCTTGTGGTATGCTCTTCACAGTTATTTTATTGTTAGCTGCAATAAAGTTTGGCACGGAAGTAAAGTAAAAGATCTGCCATAAAGGATCTTTTAGAATAAATGTATCTTCTCTTATCAAGGTCATTTTGATTTATTTACTTCCTTTTCAACTAAGCCAAAAAATTTACCTTATAACACTCAATCTGTAGCACAACCCAGAATGGTAGCACAGTACTAATAGCAGATTGTGACCATTTCATCATAGTTTGCACTCCCTTAATATGGAAAATGAAAACAACTTATGTACACATTTGTATTTTAGCATATATCCAAGAATGTAAAGCATGATGGCATCTAAGATTCTTCCATAATTCTTAAATGTTAATTTTTTCCTTCCCATTTTCGATGAATGGCGAATGTGGGCAAGTTTTATTAAAAAAGAATTCACCAAGGAATTTTTTTATTAATCTACAGCTACAAATTTAACAGATAAAATTAATAGCATGACAGAGTTAAATACACATTTTAAAGACACATTTTAAGAGTTTGGCACACAAAGCAATCTGATAGAATAGACAGCTTTGTCACTTAAGTTTCTTAACATTCAAATATTTGTAATATTCTGTTATTTTGTTTTATACTTTGAATAAAATTGTTTAATGGCCAGATTTTGGCAGACAATTAATTGTAAAGATACCAATAAAGAAGAATATTTGTAGGTCAGAGTTGAAATGAGGGATCCTTGGAGCCTTCTGAGCTTGGTTGTTTTCTTGCAGATGTTTCATTACCCAATCTAGGTAATATCATCAGTGCTAGTCCAGTCCTAGCTTGGATAAATGCATTTAATAACTTTTAAAATAAGTAACAAAATAGGCTAGCAAGAGAACTGACTTGCATGAAGTTATATTTCTTCTGTTGTGTGCAAGATTAACCTTGTGGCAGTGACTTTCAGCATACCTACTTACTGGGTACACTAAAAAATAAAATAATTTCCTTCTGAAATATGTTTGTTCACAGAGAAATTCTTTTAGGAGTTAGCTTGAAATACATTTGAAAGTGATGCATTAAGATGAATAGATGTATGCAGTTGTCCTACATAATAGAATTCCTGTAGAATAGCTGAGCTTGTGATTTAAAGCACTAAGTTTTATGAATATAGGATAGTTAATAAATACTAAAGCAATATCTCCATGTTCTATTACTTTCACACTTCAAATGGCTGAAGTACAGATAAAAAGTGTGTAAATGAACAGTGGTTTTATGCCAAGCAATTATCAATATTCCAATTATTTTTTATATTTTTCCCCTGATGCATTAGATTTTTCTCTAAGATTGAAATTCTGATACAGACAGATTTATTTTAAGATAAGGCTTATCAGTTAGGGATATATTAATGTCTCTTACTTAATGTAATGCTAATAGATTTAATGTTTGCAGTTTCTAAAAAGGTAAGATTATATTGAAAAATAGATTTAAAATTAATATTTAGGTTTTATAGAAATGTATTTTTAGATTCTTTAAAAAATGAACATATTAGAATAAATAGTCATGTCATATTTTGTTTTTAAAAAACATCTTTTAAATAAATACATTAATTTAATGTCCTATTCTTTTTTATTTAGAAAAAAATCTCCCTAAATGTAATGGGACTTTCCCAGATAATTGTCATTCTTATCTTATTGTTTGTCATCTCTTCTATTAGGCTGTATGAGCTGTTTCTACAGAGTGTTTAGATGTTTTAATCCAGTGAAATGGACCCTGGGTTTCTTGGGCAGTGTCATTGTCTTTACTTTCTCACATAGCAGCAAGTGATTAGCAGTTGCTCATTACTGGGATAATGACTTAGAATACTCTTTTTCAATATATATTTTATGACTTTCATTTGGATTGGGTAATTTTTGATTTTCATTTAGATTATTTGGCTTTCAATTACATCTGAGAAAAAGTTTGACCTCCCATGCTGTTATTAGGGTACTATCACACCACCAGTGGCCTTATTCCTTAAATATCTCTGCAGCAGTTTTGTTCCACAAGAAAAGTGTTATCTTCCTATTCAACCAATACCATGTCTTATAGCAATATCAATAGCACTTAGACTTATATACTGCTTCACAGTGCTTTACAGCCCTCTCTGAGTAGAGTCAGCATATTACCCCCAACAATCTGGGTTCTCATTTTACTGACTTTGGAAGGATGGAAGGCTGAGTCAACCCTGAGCCAATGAGAATCGAACTGCCAAACTGCTGGCAGCTGGCATTCAGCAGAAGTAGCCTGCCGTACTGCATTCTAACCACTGTGCCACCACTGCTATAAGGGAATTGTGCAAAAAGTTGGTAACATTGTTCTATCTATAATTTAGATGAGAGGATAGAACTCATCACATTTTCAGATGACATCAAGCTGAGAGAATTGCCAACACTTTTAAAAGAAGATTCAGAAGGATCTTGACAAACTTGAGCAGACTTCATTCTTTTAGCGTTAGTAAGCACATTCAGTATATTTAATATATGTTGTAGGTTCTTTCACAAAATGGATTCTGCAAAATCGTTCATAGTTATAAAATTGCTACCCTTTTACCAAAATGCTTCATCTCACACCATATAGCATACTTTTTGCAAAATAGTCCTTACTACTTTGCTGTTCCTGTGTTCTCTTTCTTGGTAAGGTTCCTTCTTCCTTCCTTCCTTCCTTCCTTCCTTCCCTCACCCACTCACTCACTCACCCACCCACTAACCCACTCACTCACTCATTCACTCACTCACTCCCTTGGGTCCTATTTGGCATACAAAGTATTTTATGATAAATATCATGCTACAGGTTGCCACTTTGCTTTGCAGTATGCCAGATATCCTGTTAAAAGTAAAATAATGTNCTAGCAATACCAAAGAATCAGATAGAATTGCCACTAGTGAACCACTAGGCCTGCTGCATCACAGCTTCCCTACCTGACTTGCTTGATGTTGTGGCTGAGATAGAAGTGGAAGGATTTGCTTTATGATTTTTTTTATCCCACCTTTATTATTTTCATAAATACTGTAACTCAAGGCAACAAACATATTAGATACAGGTTCATCTGATCGGTTAAGATGGCATGTACTGTAATTAGGCCAAAATAGTGGTGAATACATCCTTTAAGGTAATTTTCTTATCCTGCTGCTTAAAAAATATCCATGTTTAGTGAAATTAGTTAATCTGAAAGTGGTTAAGAAATGAGGCTCTTGTGAACCTTATATCCATATAAGATGCATTACAGCTGTGAGTTTAATTTAAATCCCTCAACTTCCAGCCTCTCATCTTATGGGCTAACTGCAAAAACCTCAGTCCTTGCAATCTACTCATGAGGAGCAGCTAACCAGAGTGCAAGTTGGCAATCTCACAATCTCTCTTTTTTTACAGACTTTGTCAGCCAGACTTCAGCAGCTGGCTGCTGATCTCCAGACTAATGTCTTTCGGGTTTGTGATGAATACTCACTGGATGCTTCCAAAAATAATTCTTTTGCAAATGTATTTGATTCCCTTTCTTATTCCTGTAGATTATATAGGCTAATTTGGCAGGCCAAAAGTCTTGGTGTGACACTGCAGTCCCCAAAGCATCTGCTCAGCAGGATCTAGTTCAGTACGTTTACTTGACTTTGTACATTGTTATAATATGCACAGCAAATGCCAGAGCAATCTCCTGCCTTTTCCTTTCACCTCTAGCTAGGAGCCAGCAGGCATGGAGATTGAGTGCCTCTTTTGATGTGCAGATCTGGCAGTCAACATATCAAGCCATGCCTCAAATCAAACAACGGCTGTTGAGAACAGCAAGCAGGGGGGGTTCCCCAGCCAAATGGCATACTGAGCTTTCATGTTCATTTTGATAACTTGAAATGAATAGGTGTGGGCTAGCAAGGGGGGGGCCTGCAGAAAATCTTTCACCATTTCCTTTGAAAATCTTGAAATTCCCAGCCTAGTTTCTCTTACACAGGCACATGGAGTGGAGACAGATGGACGGTGGGCAAGGAAGAGTTAATGGACCCAAAGCATAACCTGCCTGCTGGTTTAAATCTGATGTATTGTGTTCAAGCCAGTTTCAGTCCTGCGTAATTTATAATAACTTAAAGTTCCAATATAAAAAGCACATAGCTGCAGGGAAGATTTGTCAGCTTCTTTTAGGTAGGCTGTCATTTCCTTGGAAACATAATAATTAAGACGTCTGGTGCAACTATTTCTGCCAGAAATATTTTTAGATTTCAGACCATTTCCAGAAACTCTACACTCAAGGGAGGGGTAGTGGAATTATTATATCCCTATATAATAAACTTTTAAAAATATCTTTACTAGTTGTTTCTTGATCTTCCCTGACTATAACAATAAGTTGGCTGGTATATGAAGAAGAACTAAGACAATTTAAGAAGAAAAAAAATAAGATTTCTATCCAATGGCTTTGTGTTTATTGCTTTTATGCCACTAGGGGAGCATCATAACTGGCATGCCCTTGATTTAACATTGGCTTAACTAAAGCATTTATCAAATCACTAAGATAGAACAAAAGACGTTGTTGTCAGAATTCCTAAGATTCTTTTTTTTTCTTTGCCCAGAACAATAATTATAAAGCCCAATGTCCAATATTACAATTTGTAATGAGAGAGGATTTTCATACATCTGCTGTAAGACTGAAAGGGGAATTATAGGATTCTTCAGGGAGACTAGAAGCCTAGACTGGAATAAGTGCCAGCCACTTCTTCCAGTCCATACTTAAAAAAATATATAGCAAACCCTCTATAAAAAAACAAGGGTTTTCCAGATTACTGCCTTTGGAAATCAGATATATTCTGCACTGTAGCTGGGTAACAAAATGAACTATTTTATGGCTTTGCATTGCACATTAAATTCCAGTTTCAAACTAGCAACTTTAGCATTATATAAATGTTGCTGTCGAGGTTTGAAATAAGCTGGTTAAAAATGCTATCTGAATAAAATCTACAATTAATTAATTAATTAATTAATTAATTGCCTTACTTCAATTTAAAAAGATGCTTGTCCTTCTATGAGAAATGTTTCTATTTTCTGCCATTAAAAATATGTGCAATACTATTTGATTCTGCCTTATCAGAATAATTTTAAATTAGTATAACATGTGTATAACATGTGTATAACATTTTGGAATTTAAGCTAAAGATTGTACAGTTCAGAGTTATTTGAATTCATAATATGCATGGAAGTATAAGTGAAGGATGTCCACTCTGATCATTCTGCAGATGGCAGAAGATACACTGAACTTTTATGCTGAGTTATCAAAATTATTGTAATTATTTAAGAAAGATAAAATGGAACCAAATGCTTAGAAACAAATTATAAAATATTTCTTCTAATGAATATTTTATTTTTGCATTCAGGTAGTGAAGAGTGAAAAAACCTGTGATTCAGATTTAACTATAAGTAATCAAAATATATGAAGCATGGACCCCATCATCCCAGGATGAATGAACAATTCATCCAGTTTTTGTTCTTTTAACTCAAGCTGTTGGTTGATTTAACCATAGTTTGCTGAACATATTCTATAGAGAAAGAATTAATTGCTTTATATCTCATACAAAATGCTCATTTGGCTAATGCCCAAAAATTTCCATCATTCTTCAGTCAGCCCAACTTCACTGCATCATTAGCTCATGTCAATTAACTAACTGACCAAATAGGATGGAAAATTTTCTTTGGAGTTAATCCTCTGCCTCCAGCATGCCATGAACTTCGGCCATCCCCTTCCTAAATAGCCATCATGTCCCTCATTAATTTCAGAATTAATTAATCCTTTTTTAGTTACAATCCTACCCCAACAATCCAATGGGATTTCATAAAATTAATAAGCCCCTTCAAAAGGTGTGTGGAGAAAAAGGCTCAGCTGAATATCCTATAGATGTTATATCATATACTACTTATCCTCCTTCTCATCCTCATCCTCATATCCCCATTATTATTTTTTTCATTAAAGATTATATCCAAGTTTTCAAGAATATATCTGCTCTCTCTTCTCAAGCTTTTCACCTAACAAGCACAGTTTGGTCTTATCTTAGTTCAAAGTAGAAAAAACTATATATAAGCCATGTAAAATGCACTTTACACACAGAGCTATTTGAACATGCAAATTCACCATTTAGTGCAGAGCTGCACATAAATGAAATAAACACCAAATTTGACTAGGATTCATTATTCTACTAGATCTCTTATTAGATATATGCCTATTATATATACTTATCTAATAAAATATATTTTGTGTAAAAATACTTTTATATTGAATTATGATATGTAGGTTGCAAACATATATACTGTATATGACTATTAGATGTCAGGAAAAAGAAACAGAAAACATTACTGACTACTATTGGTTGTTCAAATTCTATGTGATAATCCTAGATTAGTCATCAAAAAAAGTCTGGACATATAAATTATTCAGATAAATTGATTCTGTTTTCATGTTGTTTGTGAGCTACGTCACCAGTGGTTCTATGATTGTGCAAGAATTATGCATTAATGTGTCCCTATAGTCAAATATCAGATAGAGGCTCTTTAGAACAGCATAACATTTCTGTGCAAAGGTATCAAGAATAATCACTGCTCTTTCCTTTCTGCATTGGCATCTATGCTGCTGCAAATCTTGATATTCCGAAAGGCAATGAAATCTGTCCAGGCTACATCCCTATGACTGATCAACCATACATCAATTATACATATTAGCACTGCCTGATGATCTACCAACATAATGAGGATGCATGAAGTTGGTCAGATTTAAAGCTGTGGTGTAAAGCCTAAGTTCCTACTGGTTTGATCTATAATAGAAATCTTCAGGTAGGACTAGACCATGAGTGAGATCTATACTTTGTCCCCTTTCTTTTGTCTACTACTGTCTATCTCTTACTCTCATATCTTCTTACCAAGTTGTAATGTTTAGTTTGATAGAAAATTACTAAAAGCTTGGGCAAAAAAATAGTACCTTAACTAGGTTTAATTTTAATTACATGTAAATAGAATTTACACATTTTTTTTATTTTTATGTACTTTTTGAACACAGCTATGGGCAAGCATAGTCTTTGCCCAGTATAAAAGACATATCTTACTGACATATCTGATATAACAATGCTCATTGTTATATCAAAGGTAGACTTTAAACCTTTTTAATAAAATCACATCTAAGATGTTGCATCCATTTGGTTCCTGACTTAAGTTTCGTTTCTCCTGAAAAGCTTACCTGCCTGCCTTAGGTTTTGTTTCCTGATTTAAGTTTCATTTCTCCTGTTAAGCTTACCTTGAATTAGTACCTCCTTGACTTAAGTTTCCTGTTCTTTGTGTATGGCAATGGAGAGCCATCCCCCTATTGTCCTTTTGTACACC
>NW_015395939.1:7102-9000 GCF_001527695.2 Protobothrops mucrosquamatus | reverse complement strand
GTTAGTTTGCATGAAAAAGGAGAGAAGGTAGTGAAACCAAGCATATTTTTCCTAATTTCTTTCCTAATGTTCATTAACAGAAATTGCATGCTAGATGAGTTTTTAGACGGGAATTCCAGTTCCCTTCTAAAATATAGCCAATCATGCTCAAGCAGTAAGTTCATGTCCTAATATTGCCCCATGGCTGATATTATTCAGTATGAAGCTTTTGTTTTTTTGTTTTTTAAAAAAAGCATTTTAAAATTGTCATTAGAAAACAGATTTATATCATGCTGAATCTAGAAATAATTTCTATCAAAAAAAGAAATGCTGGCCTAAATGCTGGCCAACCGTGTTGGCAGTTATCCTATAGTTTTACTAAATGGAATAAATGCAACGTCAGGATAATACGATCTGAATCTGCTACCAGGATATCTTTCCCAGTAATCTCCATACGATTCAGGAGCCTTTGCACAACACACTAACTGGAAATGGCATTCCAGAACATTCTTTACAACACAGAGCTGCAATCTGTGCTCAAGGAATACCAAGAAGTATTTCAACACAGGTATTGATGCAATCTAGCCTGAGCAACTTAGCATCTCATCTAAACAGGCCCTACAAATACTTGCTAGGGAACTCTCTGTCTTTGTTGAATTCAGTTTGGTGTGTGAGCATCACCTGTTCCTATCCCATCATGGCTCTATAATATTTCCTATATCAGAAGCTGTCTGTTACTGGAGAAAAAGATTCAGAGATGTCTCCTGATGGCAGCCCCACTGCGCTCACACCACACTTTCCTGGCCATTTACACACCTGCCATATGCCCAGCCATATTCAAACTGCACCTACCTGTCTCTCATGCACCATCCCTTGCACTCACATATTCTCACATACTTTCCCACCTGGCAGCAGCTATTCCCATCCCCACTGGGCTCACATCGCACCATCCATACCAGCCTCACATCCCTTACTTCCTCTCCCACCCAGCAGCAGCCATGACCACTTATTACCAGCTTGCCTGCTTGCCAACCACCAGGCCTTGCCACTTTCTGCAGCTTCCCCCACTGACTTTGGTTATTGGAAACTGGCAGGAAGTTGTGATGAGGTGCTCACTTAACAAGCATGACTTAATGACAGCAACAGGTATAGGGCATGCTGTTGCTAAGTGAGGTACTCACGTGGCATTGTGCTTTATGAGCTCACCACTTAGCAACAGAACTTTCAGTCCCAATTGCCATTGTAACTTGAGAACTACCTGTATTTACTTACAGAATCTGTAGCCTTAGGCCAAACTCTTTTCCAGCAGACTTGTTCAGCTTGTGAAAGTGTCCAATTTTCAGGAGAAGACTCAATGAAAAGGGAAGGATCCTGAAGTGACACATTTAACTAACATTTCTGTGTAATGGTCGGGAGGCCCTCCAGGCTGAAGAACTAAATAGAAACATAAGACAATACATTTATTGTTTGTTCTGAGTATCATCTATCTATCTATCTATCTATCTATCTATCTATCTATCTATCTATCTATCTATCTATCTATCTATCTATCTATCTATCATCATCATCATCAACAACAACAACAACAACAATAATAATAATAAAGTTGGAAGGGAGCTTGGAGGTCATCGAGTCCAACCCCCTGCTCAGGCAGGAAACCCTACACCATTTCGGACAAATGGCTGTCCAGTCTCTTCTTAAAAACTTCCAGTGTTGGAAAATTCACCACTTCTGGAGGCAGGTTGTTCCACTGGTTAATTGTTCTAACTGTCAGGAAGTTTCTCCTTAGTTCTAGGTTGCTTCTCTCCTTGATTAGTTTCCATCCGTTGCTTCTTGTCCTGCCCTCAGGTGCCTTGGAAAATAGCTTGACTCCCTCTTCTTTGTGGCAGCCCCTGAGATATTGGAACACTGCTATCATG
>NW_015395939.1:0-6807 GCF_001527695.2 Protobothrops mucrosquamatus | reverse complement strand
CTTTTTGGCAGCTGCAGCACACTGCTGGCTAAAGCCAAGCCTACTTACATTATTTATTTGTTTGTTTGTTTATTGTTTATGCTGCCGTCTCAGTGATGCAGCAACTCTGGATGGCATATAACACAATAAAAAGTAAAAGAAGATAATGAAATGCAATTAAAATTAGGGGAGTTAAATAGGAATTTAAAGACCAATATGATGGGATGGGGATCTTCTCTTCCCTCTCAATCAACCCCGATATAACACACCTGTATTGGGGCCTTAGGCCGGCCAGCAGAGCCACGTTTTTAGGGTCTTCTGGAAGGCCAGGGCATGGACCTCAACTCCAGCATGAGAATATTCCAGAAAGTGGGGGCCACAGCAGAAAAGACTCTTCTCCTGGACTCTGCCTGCTGAAGTTCTTTGGCTGATGGTACCTGAAATAGGCCTCTTCTGCTGGAACAGTGGTTCTCAACCTTTTTAATGCCGCGACCCCAACCGGTCGTAAGTCGAGGACTAAACAGGTCGTAAGTCAAGGACTACCCAACCGGTCATAAGTCGAGGACTTTCCCTGCCCGGGAGCGCCGCGCATGCGTGGTTCCGCCCCGTGCGCCGGCCAAGGCATAGCTGGCAAGCGGCAGAGACGGAGCAGGCCGACCACCAGCTGGCCCAGCCCAGGGAGGTAAGGCACCCGCCGGAAAAGGGGGAAAAAAATGGCAGACAAAAAAAATGGTGGACAAAAAAATGGCGGACAGCCTTGCTTGGCGACCCCCGTGAAATGGTCAATCGACCCCAAATGGGGTCCCGACCCACAGGTTGAGAACCACTGTGCTAGAATAAGTGGGGTGAGATGGTTCTTCAGATAACGTATACTATCCTGCTTTTCCATTCTCCATCTCATCATTACTTAGACTGCAGTGTAGGCCTCTTATAAGAACACCTTATAAGAAGACTCTCTTTGACCAGACAATAGACTATGGAAATTGTAGCCACTGCAGTTTGTTCATTTGTTTTTGTAATAGAATCTGGAGAAAAGAAAACTCTCAAAATCTAGTCACTTTCTAAGTACACAATTTGTTGTCAATGCAAATGAACTAATATGGTAAGTACAGAAATTCTCTTGTAAATATTTTTTATGATGTTTGCTTCATTTGGAAGAAAAAGTTTGCTATAGCAATCTTATGCAAAAACCAAGAGAATTTCAGAGAAATAAATGTCATTGCTAGCATACACATATGAATGTCCTGCTATTGTACACTCATTTCTATAGCAGTCTGAATTCTATCCCCACCTCCCAAGGTTTTTCATGCTTCAATGAAATCTCTGCAGAGACATTATGGAAACTTCTTTCATTAGGCTTTTTTTTTTTGTCAGCAATGCCTTCTGAGTATATGTCAGTGCACTGCACGAATCTTTTGGTTTTGGAGATGCAAGCAATAATAGAGGGTGATGACAGTTGCATGCTATCTTTTAGTGAATGATGATTATGAAAACATCAAATATGAATTCTGTGCAGCATTCTGAATGAATATGATCTAAAGGAAAAACCTGTTAGGTGACATGAATGGGTGGAAGGAAACAAAATGAGAAAGAAATACTAACTGGAGCCATTCAGAGACCCAAAAGAGAATGAAAATGGGGACTGATCAGAATCTGCTCAGAAAAAGATCTGTTTGTTTTGAATGAGCCTGTTCATACTTTTACATGTAAAGGAATATATATACCTATACAAACATAGTTCAATTGATACTTGTAATGGTGAAACACACAGAATTAGTGAAGAATGTAAGGGAGATGAAAAATTCAAAATGTTGGATAGACCATTGTGATTTTGGGGGTAGGCTTCTCTGCCATTCCAATCCATTGAGTCACTTACATTTTCTACATACAGTGTTTAAGATTAAAACAATTTTTTTGGTATTGGCAAGAGGGTATTTTGGAAAAAAATTGACAAGAAATGAAAGAAATGAGAAATGAAATACAACTTAATACAAGGCTGGGGTTTGCAAACCAGATTTTTTCTTCTTAACAAATTTCAGAAAAAAGTACAAAGAACATTTACATATTTGTTGATTTAGAGAAAGCATAAAATGAATAGACCAATTATGGAACATTTTGCATGAATAAGGAATTGAAGGTTAGTTGCTGAATGTGACAAGAGCAATGTGCAATGGAAGTAAAGCATGCATGGATATAAATAGAATGTTTAGGGATTTTTTTCAGCACAACAGGGAATCGAATAAGAATGTATGATATTAGTTTTTTTAAATACATTTATAAATAAATATGCAAAGAAATGCCTGTGATGGTATCCAAGTTGACTGGAAACATGAATCTTTGTATTGTATACTTTTGTGAGCAGATGATGCCATGTTGTTGAATGAGAATCTGAAATGTTAGAAATGTTAGACAGATTGTGTGATGCAATAAAGATTATGGATCCAAGATCAAATAGAGGCAAAATGCAAGTTATATGCAAATGTTAAAAAAAAACCTAGAACAAGTAAATGCACTCATGTAGAAAGTTTACTAAATATGCTAAATACTGTAGATGTAGACATTTTAAATCATGCAAATCTTAGTAGGCAAGCAATGAGTGGTATGTTGCAAGGAATGAATACTTGTTGAAAGAATTTTAAAATGCTTTATTTAAGGGTATGCTTATGCCTATTTTCTTAACCTAAAGTTGAGAACTGGATATGTCAGTGGAAACATAAAAGAAAATTAGGCACAAAGAAAATAGGGAACTAAGAAAAGTGAGTGGTAAAACAAGAAGAAAGAGAATCAAGAATCTGAATGAATATGGACTAAATGCAAATGACCATGGTATCCTTTTGGGCTAGCTCCAAGAACTGGGAGTGACACTTTTTTGTGGTGGTTGTCCTTCTTCCACTGTGGCCAGTCCCATTTGGAGGAGAGATCCAGCAATGTCCAACCCAGTCCTAGACCCTTGCAATATGGGATGTTTCAGGGCGCAGATCTCCAGAGTGACTCTCACATTTCCTGCTTGAGGAGCAGTGGTATTTGTGGCTAGAGAGGACCTTTGCCAAATTCAGCTTATGTATCAAATGTGTCCTTACCAGGAATAGGAGGTCTTTTTTATATATAATATTTTATTAATTTTCTCATTTTACAATTGAGTATTTAAAAAGCAATGTGATGATTGGGTTAATCAATAATTCAATAGCGTACATAAGTCTTTAGTATAAATCTCATGTTAACAACATCAGATATTTCCTCTCTTTTTCCCTTAATATATACTATCTCATATTGGGCTAGTACAATTCTTATTATTATCAACTAAATAAAAACATCTTTGTTACAATTATCAATAATTTTTAGCTTATACATATCTTAATTGTGTTTGCATTCGATCCTTATATACAATCAATGTCCTGTTATTGTTTTTTTATTTTTCCAAGCTTTAATTTCTCATCAATATTCAAATTAACATTTATTTATGATTTCCAAGTATTTTATATTTAGGTGACCAAAGTTTCCCTTATCTCAATTTCTTCCCTTTTCCCTTTTCATAGCAAAGTCTAATATTCTAGTTACACATCTTATCTATTTGATTATATTCTTGTTCTGCTTTCTAAACGTTATCTATTTTCCACCATATTAAAGCATCTAATTAATAATAGAGTATCCCCTCTATTAAGTCAAAACCATTATATGAGTTGTTTGGGTAAACCAATAATTCAGTAATATACATATTTTCTTTTTAGTTTAGATCTAATATTGGAAGCTCAAATACTCCCTCTCTTTTTCTAGTAATATCTGTTATCTCATATTGGGCAAACAGAATTATTATTTTCAACTAAGTAAAAACATTCTTGTTACATTTATCAATACTTTTTTATAATATTTTATTAATTTTCCAATTTTACATTTGAATATTTAAAAAGCAACGTGGTGACTAGGTTAATCAATAGCTCAATAACAAAATCTTAGTACAAATCTCAGGCTACAACATCAAATATTTCTTCTCTTTTTTCCTTAACAATTACTGTCTCATGTTCAGGTTGATACATTTCTAATTATATCAATTCAATAAGGACATCATTATTACATTTATCAATAATTTTTTAGCTTATACATATCTTAATTACATTCAATCTTCATAAACAATCCATATCCTGTTATTGATGTTTACTCAATTTTTAATTTCTTGTCAATATTCTAATTTAACCTTTGATATTTATAATTTTCAGACTTTGGGTAACCAAAATTTCCCTTATTTCACTACATAACAAACTATAATATCCAAAATACACATTTTATCTATTTAAATATAATCTTGTTCTATTTCCTAAGAGTTATCTATTTCCCACCATATTAAATCATCTACTTAATAACACAATTTCCCATACTGAATACTTCAATGAACTATATATGGGGTTTCATTTGAAGACCACCCAGAAATTATAAGAGGTCCAGAATGTGGTGGCATGCACACTGTAGCCCAGCTCTAGATTTGTCTATTTTACCCCCACTGCATGAATTATACTGGTTCCCAGGGTTTTTTTCTGAATTCAATTCAAGGTGCTGATTATTACTATATTGTATGGACCAGGTTATCTGTGGGACCACCTCCTCCTGAGCATATCTCTGCTATTCCACCAGATTGGATAGTCACATTCCAGTTCCCTTCCTTTAATGTTGCCATCCGTTGGGACCTAAGGAGCTTCAGTTTCTGTGCCATTCCCTGTCCTGTGAAACACTTTTTACCTTTGGATCTGATGGGCCTCCACCCTCCTAACCTTCCAGAAATCAGAGCTGGCTATTTCCCCAAGCACTGGAATACAGTAAAATTGATCTGTAAAGGAATGTGGAAAAGACCTTTGGAGATTGGGCAGACAGATGCTGCCAAGGGAACATTTAGATGAGACAGTATAGCCTGCAGCTGGATAGCAGGCAGGACAAGAGGCTTTGAAGAGACCCTCCCTAGTTTCTTGGGCAAAAAAGAAGATGCTGGTGGGGAGAGAGAGTTGTACTTTCAGACTTGCAAAATTCTGTGAATGTAGCATTACAATAAAGTAGCGTTATTTCATTGGATTATAATTCCTATCTAGTTTACCTATAAACATATAAACTTTGGCTGGTTAGAGTGGAAACAATAATAATTTGTAGGGGCAGAAAGATGTGGTCAGTTATAATAATGGCCCTGAAACAAACTAGTTTTAGCTAGTTTTTCCTTTTTTTTTAACTCACACTCTTCAGTTTTTGGCATACTATTTCTTATTTATTTTCTAGGCTATGTGGCTGACTTTGAATGAAAACACCCTGATAGGTCCTCCCTGGAGAAACTGTTGTAGGAATTATCCTTTCCCTGAAAAAAATCAGAGAAACAGTCCAACTTATTTTTCTGCCCAGAACTTTGGTGAATATTTTCAAAAGAGTAAAGTCTAACTGCATCTGTCAACATAGCATAATCTTATATTGGTACAATGTATTCAGTGTTGACAATACCAATTCTTCTTTTTCTTAGTTTTCTTCAAACCTGCAGAAATGTCTTGCAGCATCTTCTATCCCAGATCTGTATATTTTGATTATGTTTCGTATTGCTATTACTCTCAAAAGTCAGGAAATGTGACTAATTGGGGCTTCTTCAAATTCAGCCTTTATATTCCTTGGACTGTGATTCTTGTGCTCTACACTTGTCTAGTCTTCTGAATATAAGAAATGAGAAATGGCTTGTGAAAAGAAATGTAAAGCACCTGCTATGAATTTTAGGCTGAACACTGCTTAGTCTGTATTGCAAGTTCATTTCTGAAGAGTAATTGAGAGCACCCCCTAATTAGATCCCTGAAGAAAACTTTTTGCAAACTTGCAATGGCTGCTTTGAAATACAGGAAAAAACTTATTATAATATTTTAATTAAATATTGCAAATTGTAACAATGCCACACTCACATAGCAACAGCATCTTCATAAAGCTAAGCTGCAGGGAAAATAGTCAGAAGAATATAAACTGCGAGAATATCCAATACAATAGATCAGTGGTGGCGAACCTATGGCACGCGTGCCAGAGGCGATACTCAGAACCCTCTTTGTGGGCACATGCACCATTGCCCCAGCTCCGCCTCCCCCCACGGTCCCCTCCTCACCAGAAGCCCCCCCTAGAGTCACCTCCGGGTGTGGCCCACGTGGAACAGCATAGCCAAGGACATGGCAGCCAGGCAGCAGGGACAAGACTCCCCGATGTGTGCAGATGCTGCTGCTGGACGCGGGTGGAGGGCATGGCCACCATGGCACTGCAGGGTCACCTGGGCAATCTGCAGCGGGCCATGGAGGCAATGGGGTCCTGAGAGCGGGCGGAGCGGAGCTGAGGATGGAGCAGGGGTAGAGTAGGGGCAGGCGGCGGAGCGGGCCGGGTGGGCTGGGGGGCAGGGCGGTTTTTGGGCACTCAGTCTCAAAAAGGTTCGCAATCACTGCAATAGATCAATCTGGAAAATGTTTAAATATATTTATTAAACTTCAAAAACATAATTAGCATTCTTTTTAAAATGCAATGGCTTGTGATATTATATATAAAGTAAATAGCAATATGATTTGTACTATTATATAACAGAACAATATTACTTTTTTTTTTACATTATCCTCTGGGAGTGTATTATTTGGTGAAGAGAAAAAGATTAAAACTGCTTATGTTTAAGTGCCTATAAAATACCACATAAAAGATGGGGGAAGGGAATAACTCAAGGAAAAAAACAAACAAACACTAATATAGGACGTAAAAGTAACAAAGTAAAACACCTGATACCTAAACTGTATCTAGAAACAGACACATAAAAGGAAAGAGATGGGGAGAGAGAGAGAGAGAGAG
>NW_015395938.1:0-9001 GCF_001527695.2 Protobothrops mucrosquamatus | reverse complement strand
GGCCATAATAGGGCAACTATATTGTGTACTCCAGGTTGGTCTTTATATGTGTACCAAAAATGTAGTCCCCTAGGGATATGTAAAAGCAAGATGAGAAAGTACAAATGGATAATGAAAGTGAGCACAGGCAAATATTGGCAGGCTGGAGAATGCCAAGAGAATTTGATACAAGGTAACTTGTATGAAATAATTTTCCAGTCATTTCACAGTTATTACTGCTTTCTTCAGACAGGCTGCCCAGGGAGTTGTTAATAAAGTTCTATAGAGGAATAATTGAGTCTGTCATTTGTACTTCTATAACTGTCTGGTTTGGTACAGCAACCAAACAGGACAGCTACAGATTTCAACAAATAGTTAGGACTGCAGATAAAACAATTGCAACCAGCCTGCCTTCCATTGAGGACCTGTATATTGCACAGGCCAGAAGGAGGGCTGAGAAAATATCTCAAGACCACTCACTTCCTAGACATAAACCGTTTCAATTCCTCCCTTCAGGATGCCACTACAGAGCATTGCACACCAAAACAACTAGACACAGAGAGAGCTTTTTGCCTCTTGCCATCACTCTGCTGAACACCTAATTTCTACAGTATTGTCTTAGGTCTAAGTATATTTACCCATGTAGTATGGCTGTATTACTATTATCATTTTCCTACTATCTTCTCTTATTGGTATTATTATTATGATTATTATTACTCTGTTGTTTTGCATGTACACTGAGAGTTTATGCGCCAGAGACAAATTCCTTGTGTATCTAATCACAGTTGGCCACATAAAGTATTCTATTCTATTCTATTCTATTCTATTCTATTCTATTCTATTCTATTCTATAGATTTCGTTGAAGACAGAAAGAAGGAATAATGTTATACACTGAAGACTGAATGAAGAGCCAAATATGGGATTATTTGAAAGTAATGTAAAAAGTAAAAAGATTTCTGAACAATCCTGCTGCATGCTTCTAATGTTTAAATGCCAGAAAACTAATGCAGATATTTATTGTGTATAAGGCCTGATGGAGAATGTTTTTGCATTATTTTTCATATGTTCAGCCCTAACACTGATAATATTCTGTAGTAAACAATAGTAATGTACCTGAAATTTGGACTATGTACTAAGAGAACCCAGTTGTTTGTAAATAACATTTATTGGCAAATGCCAGAATCTCCTGACATTTCCCACTATGCCTATACAAATCTTTGTAACAAATGTCAACGTTTAACAAATATCTGACATTTACCAAAATGTATTTTCACAGATGTTTTCCTATAGAAAATATTTATATACCTCTACAGATTGATTTTAGGCTTAGTCAGGAAACTAGCAGCATGCTCACATTTTTAAAGAGAAGACACTGACTCCGATGTCCTTAGGAATAGAGTTGCACTGAAATTTAATTTATTCACATATAAATCCAATTTTCATAATGATTACCTTAATTTGCTTAAATAGAAATGAAAATATTCATAGGGGAAATGTGCAGTACTTTCAAGAATGCCATCTTAATCTTATCATCTTACTACCTGTCCTAACATATGTGCCCACGCCTTTATTTATTTTCATTTTATGCATTTCTTACTTTCTTTTAAGATAACCTATGCATACATCCGGGAATTCCATCTTCCCTCCTCCTCCTTTCATTCTTAATTCTTTCCTAGTCTTGGAATGTTTTCTTCTTCTGTTTTTCCAACCTTTTAATATCATTTTTTTTCTTACTTTCATGACTTTTTTTGTTTTTTGTTTTAAAAAGCTTGGGTCTGCTATAGAGCAAAGCTATAATTCTTTTTAGCATGTTTGTTTCTCAATAAGATCTTTACATAATAGGAAATCCTGTATTGTTGCTAAAAAAATTTTTTTAAGAACGCATGTGGCACTGTGTTTGAGGTCCTTTCAAATTACAGGGTCCTGGATTTTGGCACAGTCTCACTGACTCAATTGAAGATGTTCTATTACTGTTGAATAAAACTGACAAAGTGAAAGAGAATGGGAAAAAAGCATAAATGTTAAAATGTCCTCAGAAGTCTTTCCAAGACATCTAAGTTCATCTCTCTTCACTAGTGTATGCCATATTAGATCTTTCTGCATTTTGTAGTGGCCATTTTAGAGCATTTTCTTTACCATCCTAATCTGAATCCTAAAATAGACTTTGGCATATTTTATAAAACTTAATGTTAATGATTAACATCTGATTTGGTGAACCTGCTTAGGGCTACCATGCATGTCCCTGGATGAACTCCATTTGAAAATCCTCCAAAGCAAATCCTCTATCAAAGAATGATGATGATTTTATTTCAAATAGAATATAGATTATGCCCAGCAGAGATTTCTTGAGATTTCTCAGTAAACAACAACTGAATGAAAAACTGCTGATGACCTTCTACTGTTGCTCCATATAGAGCACTCTAACCTATTGCATTTGTGTGTGGTTTGCTTGCTGCACAGTAGCAGATAGGAAAGCGCTCCAGAGGGTCATTACCATCGCCCAGAGGATTATTGGCTGCCGTCTCCCCACCCCCAGATGAACTGTACAATTCTCATTGTCTTAGGAAAGCTCAAAATATTCTTTAAGACTCGTCTCATACTTTTTTTTGAACTATCCATCTGGCAGATGGTACAGGATAATAAAAACAAAGACAAATAGGCTGAAAAATAGTTTTTATCCCAGAGCTGTAACCATATTAAGTACCACAGTATAGTGCGACATTGAAGTGCTATATTAGGGGCAGTGCAATGGTGAGTAGAATGTGAAGGATGTGTGTATATAATATATGTTCTTATTTGTGGTTTTTACTTGTGTGGAGTGTGCACTTTGGACAGCACTTAATTTCGTTGTGAGTTACACAATGACAATAAAGCTATTCTATTCTATTCTATTCTATTCTATAGCAATATAAAAGAAGATTATACACACAATAGTAAAACTTGACATGTACAAGAAAATAAAGCTTAAAATATGACATGAGAGAAACAATAGGATTTTGTGAATTCAGATCAATTATAGTTACAGTATGGTAGCATGATATTAAGCTACATTGCTGGAAACTATGAAGCCAGTCTGGCTGGACAAAATAAGGTTTCAGTTAAATATCTGTATAGATTTTCAATCATCCAATCATCTTGGTTGTCCCAAGAGTGCTTTTCAAAAGGTAACTGGACTTCCTTGGTTTTTCCTTGAAAACATTTTGCTTCTCATCTGACTGAAGCTTCTTGGATGAGAAGCAAAACGCTTTCAAGAAAAAAAAAATCAAGAAAGCCTTTTGAAAAGCACCTTTGGAACTTCATTAAATAAGAAATGTAAATTAATACAAATGTGTTAATGCTAAAAAAAATATAGAGATGAGTGTTTAATATAACTGAACAACCAATGTGAAAGGAAGCCTTCCAAGTGATAAGACCCAAGTGTGCCCTAAGAGTTTAAATAACTTGAGTATATTAAGTGTAATATTATGTATTTCAAAAAGGCACCAAACTGGTTTTTGAAGCATGAGTCAAAGAAGAATAAATAAGGATAGGAAGAACGAATGCAAGATCATCTAGCTCTTTTATCTTGTTGAGGTTTAAGCCAGGCAAAGGCCTTTGAAGAGTGAAAAAGCTAAATATGTGCGAACTTTCCTATAAAATATTGACAAAAGTTTATAAAAGCCCCATAGATGTGTGTATTATGGTTTTTAATATAGATAAAAAATATTGCACAAAATTCAGGCTTTGTATTTACAGAACAGTGCTGGCTGAATGAAATGTAGCTTAAAATAGACTTTTACAAAATTATCACAGACATAAATATAAAAGAAATACAATTCTCTTTGTATTGTACTGATTGTACCACTTTATAATTTAGTCTTTGTGATTTGGAAGTACCCTGCATGAAGACCCTATTAGCAAGATCTTCCTGTATTTAACGTCAGATATTCCACAAAAGAATCCCAAGGTACCTTAAAAGCATCTCAAGGCAATCCTCTACAAGAAATGTATTTTAAGTTTTTTAAAATTCATTCTACCCATCACATAGAAAGGCTACCAGGTGGCTTAGAGATCAATATAAAGATATAGAAAACTAGAAAAGGGATGACAATGGAGATGGAAGGGTAACAATGGTAAAAAGGGTTTATGGAATTGCTTATCTAGGGATTTTATGGTAGTCCTGTTTTTCTTCTGTCTACTGAGACCTGGTGGAATGATGGTTGGAGTTTATCATGCTCATGATTAATATCAATACTCGTGGTGCAATTGATATACCTCCTGTGCAAAAGGATAATCTAATAATAATTTGAATCCACCTGATAAAAAATACCAATAATTTTCATTAGTCATTGACTTTGAACTGTTTTATTTTATTTTATTTTTTAAAAACCCTTATTATTTCTTTTTGGGCAACAGTATATAGTACTGCATGCAGCTAAATCTTAAATGACCATGCTTATGTCCTAAAAAGCATTTCAGAGAAAGTGGATAGAAAATAATTGAAAGACATTCAGAAAAAATGTAAGCATTTGGTAAGAATTGGTCTCATTAGCTACCGGTAATAAGGGAGGGTTTACACTTTCCAATGAAAGAAAAATAAGCCCAGTTTCCTTCCTAAAATATTCTGCCTATTCAGAGGCAATACTCTGGGGAAATAATTGTCCTGATGATTTTTTTTTCTGAAGGAGAAGGATATTCCCTAACAATTTCTAGAGTGAGCCTCCCTCTCAGCAGCTCCAAGACTTATTTTCTAAGTGATTGCTGACTCCAAATTTTGGCTGAAAGCAAAATGGCAGCCGGGGCAGCACTTTTGAGCTTGGCCACTTGACAATCATTTTGTGTTCCTTACATTATGTGCTAGTCTCAATGTATTCTTGTGGCACTGTGGTAGAAAAGTGCACTGTCATGCATCTGTGACTATTAATAACATTAGTGATATATCTGTGGGAACGTGGATATGTGTATATATACACACACATTAAATACAAACTTACCTTTTTAAAAATATTTTTTCTTAGTGAATGCTAGTTGCTTTTAAACTTTTTTGTTTTTAGCAACTTTCAATTCTAGAGGGAAGGAAAAACAAAAAATAACATTTAAGCAATTAAGAAATGATGGTTACTTTTTATTTACTCCTAAGAAGCTGCAGATTCTCCAGGTTAATTTCGCTTCATGTCTGTTCTCTGCATCCTATCTACCAAGCTTCTTATTTAATGCAACCCAACCCAATGACACTTCATTATAAGTTTTCTTAGGAGTAAAACATTCTCATAAATACCCATCAATGGGTTGATCAACAAAAACACCATTATTTTTAATTTGAAGATCATGATTCATGAATGTTGTAAATTGCAAACAAAATGTATACATTTCAATTGAAGGGTTCAAATATTGTGCAAGCAGTCATTCTGACAGAGGACTATATAAACTCCAATTAATTGCACAGATTTAATTGTCTCTCTGGGAAAAAAAATTATTGAAGAATGTTAAATGGAAAGCTATAGCATGCCTAGAGGGAATTGGGTCTTGAAAGCTAAATACTACATAAAACAAGGCAGAGAATACTAGGGACTACAAGCTAGTCAGCTCACTCCAGAGAATATAGAAATAATGGTTTGGAAGAGCTGTTAATTAGTTAATGTATTGGAAATGTGAAACACATAAGAAGCTAATTAAGTGGAATTGATGTACATAATCTTGGACTGTTCTGACCTTAGTTTTGAATAGAGCTGTTATTCTGTGACTTGAATCTTCCTCAAACAGAAGCAGAGACAATTCTGTGGAGCCTAATATAGTTGAGACTCAATTCTCTTGGCTGTACTTTCACTCTTTTGTTTTCTCACATTTTTGCTAGACCTGATCTTCCATCTACACTTCAGGCATCACCATTTGTACCATCAATCTTATCAGGGAATTTGGCATATCAGAGTTACCATCTGTACACAACAAGGTAGTTGAGATTAGAAAAAAATCAGGCAGGATCTTCAATTCCTGTCAACGTTGTGTACGTCTGGGAGGATACAAGGGCTATTCAGTTTTTAAAGATCCGCAGGTAAAGGGTGTATATAGAAGTAAAAATACACATCTTCCAAAGGTCTGATGTTTTGCTTCCAAATATCTAAATACTGTATTTCTGTGGCAGTCATTCAAATGTCAAGTATAGATAAAATATTCTTAAAAATGCAGAGCTCTCTATGTGGGAGTCTTGTTTATCCAAAATAAATGTTATAAGCATGTAAACTAATGGGGACATATACTGTTGTTCCTCACACTTGTGGCCGTTGTAATGTCCCCATGTCCATGTGATAAAAATGTGGGTGCCTGGCAACAAGCCTGTATTTATGACAGTTGCAGCATCCCCCCAGGTCATGGGATTTGTGCCATTTGTGACCATCCCAGCCATCCTCCAACAAGCAGAATCAATGGGGTGGAAGTCATGATTCACTTAACAACTGCAGTGTTTTGCTTAGCAACCACAGCAAAAAAAGTGATAAAATTGGGCAGGAGTCAACAACCACCTTGCTTAGAAATGGAAATTCTGGTACCAATTGCAATCATAAGTCAAGGACTACCTGTGCTTATATTTATAAACAGAACAGGTATTTCTCTTAGTCCACTTTGGATCTTCAAAGTCCCCATATTTCTATGAGGGACTATAGGGAAACTGTCCCAAGCAATGCTTTTTATTAGGAATTGGACTGCTAACTTCCACTATTAAAATACCACAACTGTGAACTATAATAACCTTTAGTCTAGTCTTGAAATTGTACCCTGCAAGACTTGAGCAGGACTATCCAACTGTTCTGATCACTTGCACTTGTGGCCTTGGTTGACGTCCAAGCTTTGCTGGATTTTCTGGGATCTGACTGTCATAGCTCAGATTGCCCAAGGATCTAGTTGCTGATATAGTTCTACAGAGGAATTATTGAGTCTGTCATTTGTATTTCAGTAACTGTGTGGTTTGACACATCAACCAAAAAGACAGATACAGAATTCAACTGAGAGGACTGCAGAAAAAACAATCGCAACCAGCCTATCTTCCATTGAGGATCTACAGTATATACTGCATGAATCAGAAAAAAGGCTGAGAAAATATCTACAGATCCTTCACATCCTGGACATAATCTATTTCAACTTCTCCCCCAGGATGCCCCATAGAGCATTGCATGCCAAAACAACCAGACATAAAGATCCATGCCATCACACTGCTGAACACTGAATTCCCACAATGCCATCTCAATTCTCATCTTCTTTCATCTTTTCATCTTTCCTACTGTCTTCTCCTATTGGTTTCTTATGATTTATCAATTGTTACTTGCAACTTAGGATTAATGATTGTAACTATGATTTATGACCTGTGATCTTATGCACCAGAGACAAATTCATTGTGTATCTGATCATACTTGACCAATAAAAAATTCTATTCTATTCTATTCTATTCTAAATATGATCATCAGAATTTACAGTAGCAATATAAGGCAAGGCTATACAAACAATAGTAAAACTTGACATATACCAGAAAATAAAGCTTAAAATATGATATGATTTTAGGATTTTGTGAATTCAGATCAATTATAGTTACAGTATGGTAGCATGATATTAAGCTACATTGCTGGAAACTATGAAGCCAGTTTAGCTGGACAAAATAAGGCTTCAGTTAAATATTGCTAAGTCAGGAATCTACTTCAGAATTCATTTGTTTATCCCATCTAATAATTTATGATATGGATGTTATTAATGAACTTTTGAAAAAGAATATAACTAGCTAAATGATATCAATAAATGTTCCACAAGTATGGGATTACAAAAGAGAGAGCTATCTGAATATCTGGCTTATATAGGAGTAATGAAGCTTGTAACTGTCCAATTTCATTTATTTTGACAAATTATTTAGCTCCATGGTACTAGATTTCTAGGACTCTGAAGACATAATTCAACCTTATCATAGTGGGATGCCAACTTTGCCTGTTCTTGACTTCTATCCAATCAATTCATCAAGGCCTTTTAAAATGGAGATAACAAGGTTCTTTTACTAGTCCCAGGATTGTCTACTGAAAAAGATGTATAAGCCCATCTGAGGGAGAATGGTGAGCAGTACATGAAATGAAATGAGCTACTGTGTCAGGTTTCATCATGTACTAACCTTTAAAACTCAAACTAAGCAACATCATATAAAATGCAATGCAGAAATGGCAGAGAGAAAAATCTCTAGTCCATATTACCATAATTATAGTCTTTCTTCATGAATCTCTGTATGTGTTTATGGAAATGTGTCATTAGCGTGACTCACATTCACAGGATCATCTTTTAAGCAGAAGACAGATGACTAGAAGGCCAGTCTGCAAAAGCTCATTAGGTCTTCCAAAACCAAACTTCCCAACAGTTCCAACTATGAAGAACAAACCTAATAAAAGAGAACAAGCTTTCTTCTTTCCTTTTGTTGAAAATAACTATCTCTTTTATTTCTATTAGTTTCCTGCTAACAATAACATTAAAACAGTCTACAATAATATAAAGCAGCCAACAGGAATACCAAGAGCAGAGAGAGACAAAGGGTGTCTGTTGGAAAGGATATGTATATACAAAAATCAACATGGCAGACATTACCACACAAATAAATAACTACCTGCTTTTAATGTGTTTCAATCATATAGTTGCCACCATCTTGATTTTTTAAAAAAACTACCTTCCCTCCTGCTTCAGAACCCCTTTCCCTAAATTAACTCCTACTTTCTTATTGTTGCCAAGAAAATTACATGAAAGTTTATGTTGCCTGATGTTGAAAAAGTGCACATACAAAAAAATGTACGAATAGTCCTTGAGTTACACCCAGTAATTGAGCTCCCAATTTTGGTCTTAGGTCATGATAGTTATAAAGCAGGTCATCATGTGACTGCTTTCCATATTATGACTTTTTTACAGTGTCTGTTAAGTGACAGTAGCAGTTGTAAAACAAACACCACAGTTGTTAAATCACTGTCATAGTCATTAAGCACATTCATTGTTTGCTGTGGGGCAGCTGGAAATTGGAAGCAAAGGCCA
>NW_015395937.1:0-9004 GCF_001527695.2 Protobothrops mucrosquamatus | reverse complement strand
AGGTTTTTAAGAAGAGACTGGACAGCCATTTGTCCGAAATGGTATAGGGTTTCCTGCCTGAGCAGGGGGTTGGACTAGATGACCTCCAAGGTCCCTTCCAACTTTACTATTATTATTATTATTATTATTATTATTATTATTATTATTATTATTATTATTATTATTATTATTATTATTATTATTATTATTATTATTATTTCTTCCCCCTTTTTTGCAGTTAGTTCCTTAGTACTTCTTTCATACTAGTCATTTACATTTGCATTCAAGAATATTTAGCTTCCATTCATTCTGGAATGGTTTTATCACACACATCTCTTAAGTACACCAACCCCTACTCTATACCAACTTCTGCTTTCAACTTTTTATAATATTTCCTCTGGCTTAGTCAACTCTCACTTCCATCTAAGAAAAGGGGCAAAAGCTTATTTCCCAGGCATTTTTTTTCTTTCTTGAGCAAACATTCCTTCTTCACAACTACCCACTTATTTTCTGTTTGGTTCTACATCTTGAGGTTTTTCCATCCATTTCTTTCCATCTTTCTTCCAAGCTAAAGGATTCTATCAAACTGCTCTCGCTCTCTCGCTCTCTGCAATTGTTCCCTCTATTTTTCTAGTTAAATACAATTACCTTGGTGTATGATAGATTTATTTTCAGATCCTTGTGCATTCTTGCATAATAGAATCTATCTAACATTCCCTGAGAATCATTCAGGTTTTCAACCAACAACATGGCATCCTCTGCATACAAAAATACATATACATTTTAATGTCATTTAATCTCATCATAAGCCCCCTCCCCCCTTATACACTTAAACATAAATACATCAAATAATCAAATTGACAGAACGCATTCCTTGCTGTATTCCTTGCTTAATACCGGAGCTCTGGCTGAATAGACGGAATGTTTTCACTGTTCCCCCATTCAAATACTGCACTTGTTACATTTAATAACCAACATTCAACTCCATGCTTGCACAAAACTTTTTATAATTCAAAGTTATTCACTTTATTATACATTTTCTCTGAAAGAAGAAACTTCTTTCTAAGTCTAATATTCATACAAGGAGAGGGAAGGAGGGAGGGAGAGAATGGGGAAGGGAGGAATGGAGAGGAAGGAAGGAGAAGAGGGAAGAAAGGGGAACGAAAAAAGGGAGGGACGGAGGAAGGAACAGGGAGGGAGGAACTCCTAGCCATACTTCCCAGCCCTTGCCATCCCCTTACACACCCTCCCCAACCCATGTCAGTGCCATATGGACTGGGGAGTGTGCCTGGGGATGCTTGGAAATGCATAAGAGGTGCCATGCACGTCAGGGACAATGCTCATGGGTCAGGAAGTGTATGGGGCGGTGTGTCAGAGGTGCTGCACTGGTGAGGGAAAGTGTGCAGGGGACAGTATAGGTCAGGGAAGGTGCGGGTGATGCACAAGAGGTGCCATGTGGGTCAGAAAAGGTGCACAGTGGTGTGACCTAGACCTCTAATTCTTCACTCATTCCCCCACTCTGCAGCAGCCATTACCTGCCTGCTGGGCTTCAGCTTGCAACTTCCTGCTGGCTTCCCACTGACTTTGTCCCTTCAGCTTCCCACAAACAAAGTAAATGGAGAAGCTGGCAAAAAGTTGAGGGATGGAGGGAAGGAAGGAAAGCAAGAAGGGGGAGGGAGGGAGGGAAGGAGGGAGGGAGGGAGTAAAGGAAGGGAGGGAGGGAGGAAGAAGGAAAGAAATAAAAGAAAAAAAGAAAAAGAAAAAAGAAAGAAAGAAAGAAAGAAAGAGAAAGAAAGAAAGAAAGAAAGAAAGAAAGAAAGAAAGAAAGAAAGGGTTGAAGGAAGGGAGGAAGATTTCTAATGCTCTCTGCCAGCTTTCCACAAGGAAACTCAATAAGAAAATTGATAGGAAATTGTTCTCACTGCCACTGCTCTTTTGCCCACTTGTGGTCATTCCTTTTCTTTATTCAGGTAAGGAAATATCTCTAAAAAGATGACCCAATGGAGCACAAATTGTCTGGTTAAACAAATTAACCTAATAGATACATACAGTTTAAAAAGTGCAGAGGAAAACCAAAAAGGAAAAAAAATACAAGAATGTTCCCCCTGCATCCCTAGCAAGAATAGTCAACATTCACAACTTATCACTGTTTCTTAAAAAATACTCTTTCATTTTGTACTTCACCCCATTTTCTATAAGCCCATCTCTAATTCTTTAGCTCTCATTATTAATCAGCATCAGAAATAACATCTGAAATATTTATATCTCCATTTCCATTTAAACAAATTCCCCCAATCCATCTCTTCAAATAATCAAAGTCCAATCCCAATTTTAAATATTTAACATTATCAAAAAAAACATTATTGCCCATCATCCAGTCAAAAAAACGATTAAACATAACCAGAAAGAGTAACTCATATATAAAATGTAACATAGTTAAAAAAATTATGTAAGTGTTATAAATTAATTCATTACACCCAATTAAGCATTACCAGTATCATCCAGTCTTGGTCAAAAAAGTCATAATTAAGTAAACCAATTTTGTATTTTTTTCTTTCTTATAGCAATGTTTAATTCACGTGAATAAAGTTCTAATATCTGCTTTCTCATATTCTCTTTATCTGCTTTCTCAAAATTCTTTTCATCTTCATTAACATCGTTTTATAATTCCATTGGAGTAGCTCCAATAGATCTCTTATATTCTAATAAAGAAAATAATCCACATTATTAATTTGATTTATTACATGTATATCTTTTAAAAAATTTAAATCATCATCTAATTGCATTTCCATCTCTTTCTTATTAGTTGTAATTTTAAATCCACCTTAAACTCCATTTCAGTTTTATTCCATGAGGCTTGCTTCTCTTTAATAACATCTTTTGATTCTATTATTGAACTAGCTCGAAAATCTCTTAGACCTGAACATCAAACATTTCCTTTAAATTAGCCATCTGATGTCCCTAATCTTCAAAGTCTACTTATCATTTCAAAGTATACAAAAAAACTTTCCCCATGAGAAAGTATCCTTTTAATGAAGTCTTTCTTTAATTCAAATTAATCTCAGTCCTTAATTCAGTTTAAAACTTCCTGAAATCAACACCATAATTATCTTTTGCTGTATGTTGCAAAGAAAAAAAATACAAAATTTAAACACATAACTTTGGTGTTTTTTTTTAAATGGATTGAAGATGAACTCACCCAGTGAATATGGCATTTGTGATTTGGAAGGTTTTTCAACCTTTAACAAACAATAAACTTTATTTTAAAAAAAACAAAAAACAAAGACAAAGACAAAGAAAAAACACAAACAAGACATTTAAAAAGTGCATTAAAATTAATACACACATATATATATTATCCCCCCAATTGAATACTAATATATAACAACAATATTAGTTTCCCACTCCTTGCACAACAACCCGCCCCTCAAATTTTTAAACTACTAAATATTTTTTCAAGTTATTTGGCTATCATCTGTACATTATATTAATGACCAAATAGTTAACAAGAAGAACAAAAATAATAAAAAAAGGCAAGATTAAAGTTTCAAAACCCTCTGCTGGTAAACTGTTATTGTAATCAACTCGTAGAAAATTTACCACAGCATCTTATCTATCCCAAATTGTCCCAAAAGATAACAGTGATTTGTCCTGGATAAAATAGTCATCTTTATTTCTTAATACCATCTCTTATCAATTATTTTCTGATTAAATATGATATATCTAATCTCCAAAATCAATCTATCTTCCCAAAAAGTCCAGATGAAATTGTTTTGCAGTTAAATGTGGTAAGTCGATGCCTCAATTTCCTTCAATCTTCTTAGAGAGAACCAATTAGTTACTTTTCCACTCAGTCAGCTTTCTACTCTTGTAGAAGAATGCAGGTTTGAACTTCAGGGAGGGGTATGGAATCAACTCAGTTAGTTGTAACTCTAAATTCTAAGTCTATAGAGTTCATATTTCTTTCCAGCGAATCTACTACATTCAGATAACATTCTTTTATGAGTCCAATTTATCTGCAGTTAAATGCACCTGAATATTTTTCACACTCATTATCATTTCATCAAACTTTTAAACTAAGTTATCAGATAGGAACTGCATATTACTAAACAATCTTTTTTCAGATGTTAGCCGCATGTGCCTGTCTGTAATCTGTTACATTATTGCTCTATGTTTCTTGACAATGATAGATAAAAGAATGCAGGGAATCCTCAGGATGAAAGAAAGAAAAAAGCAGGAAAAATATTTTCTGGATATTTCGTTCCAAAATTAAAAGAATTTCTTTTAAAAAATCCAAACATTTTGCAAATTAGTAAAATGCAAAAACCTTGTAGCAAGAGTCCAATATAGATGTAAATCTAATGAAACCATTTTCACTATCCCAGATATCTGCTTTTATGAAAAAGCAGAAGTTGTTCAGAACAACAGCATATATCAAAAGGAAAATATTAAAAAAAGAAAAAATAGAGTCCAGCAGGGGGATAAGATAAATCTATATTCAATCAGCCAGTCAACTTTTAGAAATAAAAAGTGAAATGAAAGAAAAGCTTGAAAAAATAAAGTTAAAACTCTGGCATTTTAAAGAAAATGAACAATGCTTCTTTATTGTTCATTTAATAAATGGTTAATAGGAAAATAATAATAATAATAATAATAATAATAATAATAATAATAATAATAATAATAATAATAATAATAATAATAATAATAGGACCTTGGAGATCATCTAGTCCAACCCCCTGCTCAGGCAGGAAACCCTATACCATTTCGGACAAATGGCTGTCCAGTCTCTTCTTAAAAACTTCCAGTGTTGGAGCATTCACCACTTCTGGAGGCAGGTTGTTCCACTGGTTAATTGTTTTAACTGTCAGGAAGTTTCTCCTTAATTCTAGGTTGCTTCTCTCCTTGATTAGTTTTCATCCATTGCTTCTTGTTCTGCCTTCAGGCGCTTTGGCGAATAGCTTGACTCCCTTTTCTCTGTGGCAGCCCCTGAGATATTGGAACACTGCTATCATGTCCCCCTTCGTCCTTCTCTTCATTAAACTAGACATACCCAATTCCAGCAACCGTTCCTCATATGTTTTAACCTCCAATCCCCTAATCAGTGCTTTTTTTGTAAAAAAAAAATTAAAAAAAATTGCTGGAACTCACGTATGTCATACAACCCGCCTTGCCTACCCTACAAGGTTCCATCCAAAAAAGGTGCCAGAACTCCATTCTGGGCATTCTGTGAAAAAAAAAAGCCCTGCCGCTAATCATCTTTGTTGCTCTTTTCTGTACTCTTTGTAGAGTCTCAACATCTTTTTTACATCATGATGACCAAAACTGAATGCAATATTCCAAGTGTGGCCTTACCAAGGCATTGTAAAGTGGTATTAATACTTCACATGATCTTGATTCTATCCCTCTGTTAATGCAACCTAGCACTGTGTTGGCTTTTTTTGGCAGCTGCAGAACACTGCTGGCTCATATTTAAGTGGTTGTCCACTAGGACTCCGAGATCCCTCTCAATGTTGAGCAAGGTACCCCCTATACTATACCTGTGCATTTGGTTTTTCTTGCCTAAATGTAGAACCTTACTTTTTTCACAATTGAATTTCATTTTGTTAGATAGTGCCCAGCGTTCAAGTCTGTCCAGATCCTCCTGTATCTTAAGCCTATCTTCTGGAGTGTTGGCTATTCCTGCCAGCTTGGTGTTCCCCATCTATCCCCTCGTCCAAATCCTTGATGAAGATGTTGAAGAGCACTGGGCCCAGAACAGAGCCCCGGGCACCCCACTACACACTTCCCTCCATGTAGATGCGGTTCCATTGACCGTATCTACATTAATTTCACCTCTTTCATTTGCTCATCCTGATAAATCAAATCCTGTAATGCTTCTTGTCCTTTGTTTTATAAGCAGACTCACACGGCTTACAAAAAGTAGCCAGATGTTGTGTGCTACTTTATAAACTCCATGAAGAGATAACAGGTAATCCTCAATTTGCGACCCTTACTGAGTCCAAACTTTCCATTGCTAAGCAAGACAATTGTTACATGAGTTTTNAAGCATCCAAACTTTGACCACGTGATCACGGGGATGCTGCAACGGTCGTAAGTGTGAAAACGGTCATAAGTCATTTTCCCCCAGTTCCATTGTAACTTGTAAGTTGAGGACTACCTATATTGAGGATTCACTTATTAGTAAAATGGCTATATATTTTATATGTATACTGTGTGCTTTTGGATAAAAACAGTGAACCATTCTGTAGTCATTTTTATTCTAACTTTCTTATGCCAGAGATACTTAAAAATTTCACATGGTATTATATAGGAATGGTGTACGTTATAAATAATTTCATTACTCTATAAATAATGTTACTAAATTTTGCCAACCATTTTATTTCCAGTTTTAATGAAAATGTATTAATTTTCACACATAAGGTTATTTTTGCACACAAAAACATTGCTGCAAAATGGGTTACACAGATTAGCTGCATTTTGTCAAAACGATGCAGGTTGCATAAAATGGGAAAGCACATTAAAAGTATGTGGGTTGAAAATTATACATGCAGAAGATCCAGGCTGCACTGCTGTCCTTTGTGCTGATTTCCGGGCTTAAGGAAATATAGCAGGTTTAGATCCTGAATGTACATTGGATTTATTGGGTTGAAATGCAAGGAGGAGGAGGAGGAGAGAAAGGGAAGAGGAGGAAGAAGAAGAAGAAGAAGAAGAAGAAGAAGAAGAAGAAGAAGAAGAAGAAGAAGAAGAAGAAGAAGAAGAAGAAGAAGAAGAAGAAGAAGAAGAAGAAGAAGAAGAAGAAGAAGAAGAAGAAGAAGAAGAAGAAGAAGAAGAAGAAGAAGAACTCAATGCTGAGAAATACAGGTAGTCCTTGACTTATGACTACAATTGAGCCCCAAATTTCTGTTGATAATGATACAGTTGTTAAGTGAATTTTGCCCCATTTTACACCATTTCTTGCCATAATTTTTAAGTGAATCACTGCAATTGGTAAATTAGTAACACAGTTAAGTGAATCTGGCTTCCCCATTGACTTTGCTTGTCAGAAGATGATCATGTGTCCCTGGGACACCGCAACTGTCATAAACATGAGTCAGTTGCCAAGCGTCTGAATTTTGGTCACGTGACCATGGGGATGCTGCAATGGCCCTAAATATGGAAATATGGTCATAAGTCAGTTTTTTTCAATGCTGTTGTATCTTCAAACGGTCACTAAATGAACTGTTATAAGTTGAGGACCACCTGTACAATTTAGAAGCAGCAAATGTAATTGATGATTACACCTTAGCGATAGTATATTTCTTAAAATTAGAAATGATACCTAAATAGTCTTGCTAATAAGAGTTCTCCAGAAAAAATATCCATGAATACCTTCTCCATTCCCAATTAAGCAGAACTCAGATTTATTTATTTTTCTTTTATGGTTAATTCCAAGCTAAGTGAAATGCCCTTGAATCATAGATTTTAAAGCAGGGGTGTCAAACTGGCAGCCCACATGCTGGATGTGTCACACGCAAGCCTCGCCCACCCCAGCTCCGCCAAGGCAAAAAAATGTCGCAATACGTCACGATACATCACGTCCCGTGACAGGATGTATAATATTACATAGTGTATCTTAAATTTCCCTTTTCTATTTGCTAGTCCTTCAAAGACCAAATACCTTTCTAAAATATTTCAGCAGTTTATCCTTTAGTTCAGGGGGGGCTCTTTTAGGGCAAATTGTGAAAAGTGCAAACTGTGAAAATATTGATCCGAAGTCAGAGTCATAGATAGTACAAATGTCAAAAGCCTTCTGAGAGAGTGATGAAAGGGTGTTACATATCTGTGCCATTTGAGAAATAGTACTATTTATTGCAGTGAGCCAATAGACTCACTGTCATGCAAGTATGTATAGGCTTGCATTGAAGAATTGTCTTCAGTGATCTGCAGTGCACAATTTATCTTTTCAGATTCAATTAACAGTCATACCACTACTTTTGCTTCTTCTCTAGAAAGAGTGCAGAGAAGAGCAACAAAGATGATCAGGGGACTGGAGGCCAAAGCATATAAGGAAAGGCTGCTGGAATTGGGTATGTCTAGTTTAACGAAGAGAAGCACCGGGGGGGACATGATAGCAGTGTTCCAATATCTCAGGGGCTGCCACAAAGAAGAGGGAGTCAAGCTATTCTCCAAGGCGCCTGAAGGCAGGACAAGAAGCAACGGATGGAAACTAATCAAGGAGAGAAGCAACCTAGAACTAAGGAGAAACTTCCTGACAGTTAGAACAATTAGCCAGTGGAACAACCTGCCTCCAGAAGCGGTGAATGCTCCAACACTGGAAGTTTTTAAGAAGAGACTGGACAGCCATTTGTCTGAAATGGTATAAGGTTTCCTGCCTGAGCAGGGGATTGGACTAGATGACCTCCAAGATCCCTTCCAACTTTATTATTATTATTATTATTATTATTATTATTATTATTATTATTATTATTATTGTTGTTGTTGTTGTTGTTGTTGTTGTTGTTGTTGTTGTTATTTCTTCTTCTTTTTCTTTTATAAAAGTAGCATACTGAGCAATATTGGTCTTCCCTGCTTTGTATATGTCGGTAATGAATGTCATCCGAAAGTTGTGCAAAATCTTCTAATTTAAAGTTGCACATTGCAACAGAGATTGCAAGTGCCCTTTTTGGCAGATAGCCTGAGAAAACCCTTTCATTCCTATCATTTCATGTGATTGCTCCACAGAAGGGGGGGGGGGAGCCTCAACATAAGTAATTGCATACGGGGCTGCATGCTTGGGGAAAGGTTTTCTAAAATGGGGTTATATCGTTGTCACCGCCCCTCCCTTCCTTTGAACGGTGCAATCAGATACAACGTTTGTCGTTTCCTTGTTTAAAGTTGGTGTATTTTTAGTCCTTAAAATGAGAATATGTGACTAACGATGTAGGTTCTGTCACAGGGGTGCAAAAATAAGACAACGGAAAAATAACATCCATTCCTTTTGCCAGTAGATGGCGCTCTCTCTTAATTTGCAGTCTTGGTTTTC
>NW_015395936.1:10549-13805 GCF_001527695.2 Protobothrops mucrosquamatus | reverse complement strand
CAGAAAAAGGAAAGCTAAGAAATACAGTTGGTGTACTACAGTACTAAATTGTAGCCTAATTTACTTGGAATTTATAGAAGTTATAGAACTGCTGGCTGAAAAGCTCGGTATTGTGACACTTGGCGATAGCAAAAGCTGTAGTAGCCCTTAGTTTTGATATTACTTCAAAAAAAGATTATTGTGGAAGAACTGATACTTAGAACTATTAATATATACAAATAAGTAAATTTGTTGTTGGAGGGTCTTTGTATTTCCGCAAACTTTATTTCTCAGACATGCTGATAACTCCCTCTTGTTTCTTGGTGATTCCATTTTGGCTAAAATCCAGTATTAGAATAGCTGGTGTACATATAGCTTACTATACTTAATATATGCTTCTAAGAGTGGATGTTTAATTGGATTTCCTGTTCAGCAAATATTTCTAGTTCATGGTATTGCAGAAATCAGGTTTGTCATGGCAGATAATTTTATTGAGAAAATAAAAAGCCAGTACATTCCGCAAGCATTTGTTTTGCTATCCCCTTTCTTAAATATCATATTTATTACATCTGCAGCGAATGGACTTGGATAGGCGCAGGGAGGATGCTCGAAATCCAAAACGCAAACCACGCTTGATGGAGGAAGACGAGTTGCCATCTTGGATCATCAAAGACGATGCTGAAGTTGAAAGGCTTACGTGTGAAGAGGAGGAGGAAAAAATATTTGGGAGAGGGTCCCGTCAACGTAGGGATGTGGACTACAGTGACGCTTTGACAGAGAAACAGTGGTTAAGGGTATGTAAAACTTATTCTTTTCAGTATTAATTATAAGATACAAGAATACAAACTGAAGAATAAAGTGAAATTGCCCTTTGGGGTGAACAAGTAATTGGGGGTATCTCCCTACCAGGTACTATTAAAATTGTTGACCTTTGAGGTTTTGAATTTAATGGTAGAAACTTGCTCATCTAACTTTAAATTGAGTGGAACTGAAGAACTTTACATTGAGTGGTGTTGAAGAACTGTACAGGATGATTGAGAAGGAGACATTTGAGCTGGTGGAGTAAGAGTTTACCTTTACTTTTTAACATACTCATTATGTTAGGGACTTTGCCCCTTCATTAATAAAGGAATGATAAATTAGGATTGGAGGAATATTTTCCCATTTCTTTTGTTCTGCACTAGAATGTAGAGCGCCAGAGTGACCAGAGGATGTAAACATGCATCACATCTTCTTTAGGCAGGGAGAGTCAGGCAAGAGTGTTTCCAAATTCATATATTTTCATATTAATTCCCTTCTTTTATATGTGCTTGTGTGTGCGTGTTTGTTTGTATAGGGACGCAGATATAAAGAACTCTTTCTCTTGCCTTTAGATAGTCCATTTGTTGTATTGCTGATGGGAAGAAATTTTTGTTAGCTGTAATAAATGATTGTGCTGATGAATAATAATTTGATCCAGGAAGAAGTTTCCTTACTGCAGTTAAGTTCAGTAGTTTTCAAGTAGTTCACATAGTTGCTCAAAGGTGAACAAAGAAGCTTTTGGGGAAAGATACAGGATGGTATTTGTATTGTCTGCATTGCAAATATTTCTGCTTGGATTTTGGACTATACCATGTGTAATAAGTTACATCTCTTAACTGGATGCAATTTCTTGTGATATAAAGAACCATTAATACAATATGAGTTATTGAAGAAATGAATAAATACAGATAGCCTTCAATTTACAACAGTTTGTTTAGTGACCATTTGAAGTTACAACGCTGCTGAAAAAAAGTGACAAGACCTTTTTTCACACTTTACGACCACTGCAGGATTGCTGTGGACACATGATCAAAATTCAGGTGCTTGGCAACTGACTCATATTTATGACGGTTGCAGTGTCCTGAGGTCAGGTGATCCCCTTTTGCGACTTTTTAACAAGCAAACTCAATGGGGAAGCCAGATTCACCTGACAACCATGTTATTAACTTAGCAGCTGCAGTGGTTCATTTAACAACTGTGGCAAGAAAGGTCGTAAAATGGGGCAAAACTCACTTAACAACTCTCACTTAGCAACAGAATCTTTGGGCCTCAATAGTGATGGTAAGTCGAGGACTATCTGTATATCCCTAGAAGTTTGAAAAGGCATTCTTTCTGTATTTCCATTTTCTTATCCCTGCTAAACAATCCTGAAATCCAAAAATAGGCCCTGAAATGAACATTTGCACTGAGCCATGAAGATTTATATCCTTATCTCACCAGATGTTTTAATTCTTCAGAGAATCTTTGTTGTTTGGAATATTCCTAAATGCTCTTTCCTGACAGTTGTGTTCTGTGATGGAACATCTGGGACTTACTTGCTTGAGGTTGATCAGCCGCTTGAAGTAGACTGCGTGATTGATATGGGGAGAATTTCAACAAAATCGTAACCCTGTCTTTAAAAAAGTGGCTTTTTCAGAGGCTGAATACAAGACAAAGAAATGCTAGCTATTAAAATAAAAAAGAAGTTAGGACATATGCACATAAGCACAAAGCAGTGTTTTTACTTGCCAAATAAGCAGAACTGACCTACATGGCAACATTCCAGAAATAATGAATCCAAAATGATTTGAAAAATAGCGGCTTGCAGCTTGGCTAACAGTTGTGATTCCTGTCATCCCTTAGGCACATAGGAAGCCGCCTTTTAAAAACTTAAATTGTGGTCTGCCTACTTCAGGGCTATCCCTCCCTTCATTGCTGAACTAATAAGATTTCTTGCAGTTTATTCTGAAGAAATCAGTCTTTCTTGCCCCTACTCTGGAGAAACCAGGGATTGCACTTGGGAGATTTATGTGAAAAGTGTGTGCTTAGCCTCCGAACAACAAAGTAAAACTATTTTTAATGCTGTACATCACCCAGAGTCCTTATGGAATTGGGCTGCCTTAGAAATTTGATTTACAAGGAAACAGATGCAAAATTTCTTCACTTGGTGATACCCGTATATGCTTATGGAATCAAAACAACTTGTATATGTCTTATGGTACATTAACTATGAGAAAGATAGCATGTTGCTACTGCTGCTGCTGCTGGTGGTGATAATAATACTATAGGTTGATAAAAATGCCCAATCCAATCTAAACATGTGGCTGATTGTACAACGATGCAATAATCTGAGAAAATTTCAAATAATAATAATCACATAACTTTGTTCAGAAGAGAGCTAAAGGATGTTATAGAATTGTTAATTTAAGGGTGACATAATCTAAGACAGAGTATAATTATTGTATTGTTAACCCTGTGTGTGGCTCTGGGAAGTCGG